>NW_027261195.1:90000-95479 GCF_043641665.1 Enoplosus armatus
GACAGAGGTCTGCAGACGGATCTGAACGCTTTCTGCAACACCAACTGTTTCTGCATTTTGGTCTTATTGAGGGAAACTGGTGATTTGTGTTTGTGTGAATGTATGTGGACTCTGAGAGACGTCGAGACACATGAGAAGCTTGTGGAAGCTGCAGCTCTGATGCATAATGCAGAACAGATGGATCCAAACAACATGAAGCATTTTCAAAGCAGTAAACCAGGACTTTCATGTGGAGCCTGGTCCCGCTCGCTCTGCTGTTCATGTGGGGGCTGGGGTCACATGACATCGTACAGTCCAGGATCAGACTCAACCCAGTTTCCTACAGATGATGTTCATAAGTTGCTGTTCTGCATTAGTCATGTTGAGTGAACGGAAGAAGAGTCTCGTCTGAACACAACAGTCTGTTGTTGTGTGTTGAAACCCAGATCCCCCAATGCTGTTAGGGCATTTAGTTTGAAGCAGACTGAAGTCTTTCCTGTGTGTGTTTGTGCTAATGATGATGAACTGTCTGTCTTCGGTCAAAGCCTCCCCCGAGTTACCTCGTCCATGGAGGTAGACAGCAGACATATGGTCCCGGTACCGATTAGAGAAACCCTCCCCTCTCCTTTACTCTTTCTAATGAAATCCATACAGACTTCGACAAGAAGCCTCTGCAGCAGATCGTGTTTGCCGCTCGGGAGGAAACACGCTGACTTAAAGATGCTGGTGGACTTATCAGCTGAGCGATGGATGGCTAACATATCAGCACATGTTGTTCTACACTGGGTTTGTATTTCATCTGCATATCTGCTGCATTACAGCCAGACAAAGTCATGAAGAAAAAACATCAAATGTACAAAAATTGTAATGTTGTCAGAATAACGTCACGACTTTTACAGCTTTTCCTACAACAGTGACCTCAGCTCTCTGTTGTTCCTAATAAACCTACTGAAACTCGTTCATTTAGTCTTTCGTTTTTCCGCCCCACACGTTTGTGTCACTGAGCTACTTCTCAAACAGCGTCTTCCTCGCTGCATCTCGTCAGTAAGTTTTATTCTCGATAAAATAACAATCTGTTGTAGTTTATCTTTAGGTTCAAAGTTAGAGTTAGGACCAGGTCTGTCAATTTGTCTCCAAATATTTCAACTTTATCCTGTAATTAAAGTAGGAAGTTACAGAGGATGGATTTGTTGGCCTGAGATGAAGCTCTGCCTGTAAGGCTCAAATCTGTTATTAGCAGGATGTGCTAACATGCTAACAGCAATACTCAACAAAATGTCATGTTTCAAGAAGACCAGAGCCTGTTCTGTGACCTCAGATCCTTTTAATCTAATTTGATTTCAAATGTAAAAATAATCACTCAGAGTGACGTAATAAAGCAGTTGTTTAATACATATTACATGACTCCCAAAATCCCCAAAGTGACGCTTATGGCAAGCTGACAGGTGTGTGTTGAAGTCCCTTCCTCCATTTTGCGCAGTATAATTTTGTCACTGCACTCTTTGTGTAGTTGGGAAAATCAAAATGGTGGCTTAAGTTATTAAAACTGAGCAGCTTTAATCATTGGCTGCTGAAATTCAAGGTTGGAGGAGCAGCGAGGATTAATGTCCTTTAAAGCACAAAGCTTCACATCCAGCCTGGCCTGCTGTCACTGCCCCCTCTCTCTCAGCTGATCCCTCTCATTTCATCTCTCTGCTGTCTTTTGCTCTTTCTCTCTTTCCAGCCAGCTGTCCGTCCCTCGTCCACCATCACAGTCTTTTTTTCTGCTCCCAAATCGCTCTCTCTTTCCCACGTTTCCTTTCTTTTGTTGTTGATTTTCCCACCATCTCTTCCTTCTCTGGATCGGGGCGAGATATGAAGCGGCACCATGGGTTTCATGGAATTCTACCTGGAGATTGACCCCGTCACCCTGAACCTGATCATCCTGGTCGCCAGCTATGTCATCCTGCTCCTGGTCTTCCTCATCTCCTGCATCCTGTACGACTGCCGGGGCAAAGACCCCACCAAGGAGTACGCCCCCGACAACACGCCGGCGCCGCCCAGCCAGTCGCCTATACGCCTGGTGGTCATGCAGAACTCGCCCACCTCGTCCCGCTACGAGCCCAACAACACGGCGGGTCACGGCGAGCTGCCGACGCCAGACCTGAGCCGAGACAGAGGAGAGAGGGAGAGGGAGAAGAGGAGTACTCTGGTCTGAGGAAGAGGAGCGAGCTTCTGACTGACAACCATGAAGTGCTGTTGTATCACTTTGTACAGTGTTTCTAGTCCTGGACTCTTATTTTTACTTTTAAACATCCCTGGATGGCGTTGATGGGCTGCTGAGTAGGTCAGCAGGAGGTAAGCAGCCAGCAGGGCCAACCCCCCCACCACCCCAAACCTGAACCCCCCCACTACCTGCAAAACAGGGACAGCAGTAATTTACAAGAATTTAAGACAACTGAAATCAACCTGATACAACCTAAACAGTATTCACTGTCATTACATTTACAATAGTGCCATTGGCTCTTTTATTAACTTGTTTTATTGCTTCAAACACAAAATATAAACAATCTGTAACGAGAGAATTAATGAAAAGGAGCAGAGACAAGATCAAACCTTATATTACCTGCCTCCTTCTCAAAACAAGTGACATTTTGAGCCCCAAATGAATGTTTTGGATTATTTTCGAGGGGCTGAGGAGCCCTGAGCAGTTGTCTGTACAACAATTACAATGGTACATTAATTTTCTGTCAATCAACACATCAATTAATCGACTTATTGTCTCAGCAATAACACAAACCTGACAGCCCACTACATTGTGGGGACTTTTGCATTCTGGGGACAGAGAATACTTAAACTAGTAGAGATGGGGTGAAGACTAGAATTAGTTTAGCTTGATGGTTTGGGGCTAGAGAATGAATGTCGTGGAGGGTACCAGAGGCCCAGCTCTTGTATTTATCAGTCTGGTTTCAGTGTCCCCACGAGGGTCGACATGTTGCTCCAACAGTACAAGAGGAAAATGGTCACAGTAACTTAAAGTCAAAGTATATTCAAAGGTGAACTCACAATCAGAAAGATTAGATTTGATTATTTCTGTAAAATAAGCCACATCTGTTCAATCAGCCTGCATGTGAACATCTGTGTCTGTTCAGATATTACAGCATCTGTTCAGGCTGCACATACTGTGCATGTCATGCCAATGTTCTGTATGTTCCAACTGTAATCCATTCTGCATTAGCAAATGCATGGAAATCAATTATTACTGATATCTGAGTACGTGACACGAATCGAGGCCATCGTCACAACACCGACACACTCGGAGCAGCTGGTTGGTCCCGTCGTGTTATAATCTTGGGTTTCTCTCCGTGTTGCGCTCTAGAAGCCGTTACTGCAGAACAGATATCAAAATAATACACACAGCTTCCTCCTGTTTTCAAGATGATCCTAACTTCTCAATGCTCGAGTATTAACGTTGTCTGAACATGAACATGAACATTAAGCAAGTTTATAAAATTCTCGAATTTGGAAAGTTTGGGCTTACAAGCAAACTTAAAGTGCATGGCAGTTTTTTAAAAAGGTACATGAGATTCGAGATGTTCGGATTCGGGATGTTCTTCCCCCATCGGCAGACAACAACATTATACCACAGATTAAGCCAAAACCTGGATACTTTCAACAGTTTCTCACGTCCAGTGTCTGCTTTCCAATACGTCAGTACACGTCAACAGTGAGATTAAAGTATGCCAAACGAACTGTGATTAATGTAAACACTTTGGTTAATATGTTGGGTGTCTGTGACCGGACATGAACTCTTGTCTCTTGTATGAAAGTCTGACACACAAGTCTTTCCTTTTTGTTCTGAAAGTTCAACTTCTTTTAAAAATGAATTCACAGACCGACATCCGCAAGCTTTAGTTCCCAACATGTGACGATGTTCAAGCCAACTGTCATGTATGCTTCGGCTGCCCTAAACACAGCTGCTTATGTTTTGTCCATACTGGATAACAATAATAACATCCTGCAGGAGGATAAGTACATTCACAGTAGAAACGTCATGAATCAAATATAGAGTGTTTCTTGTAAATCACTTTAAACCTCTGTGTTTATGTAAAGCTGGCTGCATGCAGCTTTCCATGTTGGAAGGTTTCAGTCATCTTGTACCATCTGATTTCAACATCCTCACTCTTACAAGTCCTGGACTTTGTACCACCGTCAGCCCCATCACGCAGTAGACAAATATACACATAGTACTTCCTTTACTTGAAAAAGCTTTGCCCTTGAACAGACAGCAGTTTATGTTTTCCTCAGAATATATTTCACTTGAGAACCGAAGTCATTAGGATTCCTCCTTTGGAGACCATGAACATATAAACAGACTTTCATGGCAATTCCTAGCAGTAAGCACAAAGTCCAGCTGAGGCTGATGGGAATGTTCATAGTTTGCAGGTATTTGCTCTTAAATTGTTGGACAAATTAAAAATTTGAAGAAGAAGACGATCATGAAAGTTATTACAATTCATCCTGAAGGGAACATGAACATCTCCACCAGACCACCAGACCGTCATCCCTAAAGCCCTGCTGCTAGCGTCTCTGAAACACTAAATAAAGCACTGTCGTGGTCTTTAGTTTATGTTTAAGTTCTGACAGAACCCTCCAGAGTAAAATGTATAAAACAGAACAGGATGGAGCAGAACATCAGCAGCACCAGACTGTGAGTCTGTTGGCTCCCCTCCCCCCGAACTCTGGACCCTGAGGTCCCAGACTCTAAGCTCTTCGTCCAGCTGCATGAAGCTCTGAAGCAGCCTGTAAATCCCCTGCCTGACCCCCCCCCCCCCCCCCCCATGCATCACTGAGATGAATTTAGCTGACAACATAAACCCTCACTGGACAGGGAAATAATGAATGGATGGACGGATGCATCTTCGTCACTCATCCCTTTGACGTATGCTGGACAGTAGGACTAACCCGCTGGTGGCCTCGGAGAGGGTTAATGTTTACACATGTGGCAGGCACCAGATGTTGGTGTTAACAGAGATTTAGTGGATGGTGTTAAAAGAAGCTGATAGAGAAACTCAGCTGATATTTGTTTGGAGGGAAATCCTCCAACTGAGACGCCACAACACAGAGGGAACAACATCTGTTTATCTCATACAATGACCTCACGCTGACATCAGAAGTCTGCACAGGAGATGTAGTTGTACGAAAGTTGCAAAGTTAAAATTAATCACCATGGTTTTTTTCATGTTTTTCCAGGGTCTCGGCCACACCTGCTGCAAAAACAACAAGCCCCAGAAGCCCCTTAAAATCCTGCCATCGGCCTCCATTCACCCGCAGCACGCAGCCTGCCTGTTCAGCCTGAACCATCGGAGGGACCACCAGAGGCTGCTGAGGACCCGACGACGTCCAACAGGTCTGACTTCAACCAGTTCACTGAGGTACAATTATCTTCTTGGACACTGGAGACATTTGGACTCTGACTCTTCGTCATCAGGACCTGCTCGTCACCTGCTGTAACGCCAAC
>NC_092200.1:0-2500 GCF_043641665.1 Enoplosus armatus
CTAACCCTAACCCTAACCCTAACCCTAACCCTAACCCTAACCCTAACCCTAACCCTAACCCTAACCCTAACCCTAACCCTAACCCTAACCTAACCCTAACCCTAACCCTAACCCTAACCCTAACCCTAACCCTAACCCTAACCCTAACCCTAACCCTAACCCTAACCCTAACCCTAACCCTAACCCTAACCCTAACCCTAACCCTAACCCTAACCCTAACCCTAACCCTAACCCTAACCCTAACCCTAACCCTAACCCTAACCCTAACCCTAACCCTAACCCTAACCCCTAACCCTAACCCTAACCCTAACCCTAACCCTAACCCTAACCTAACCCTAACCCTAACCCTAACCCTAACCCTAACCCTAACCCTAACCCTAACCCTAACCCTAACCCTAACCCTAACCCTAACCCTAACCCTAACCCTAACCCTAACCCTAACCCTAACCCTAACCCTAACCCTAACCCTAACCCTAACCCTAACCCTAACCCTAACCCTAACCCTAACCCTAACCCTAACCCTAACCCTAACCCCTAACCCTAACCCTAACCCTAACCCTAACCCTAACCCTAACCCTAACCCTAACCCTAACCCTAACCCTAACCCTAACCCTAACCCTAACCCTAACCCTAACCCTAACCCTAACCCTAACCCTAACCCTAACCCTAACCCTAACCCTAACCCTAACCCTAACCCTAACCCTAACCCTAACCCTAACCCTAACCCTAACCCTAACCCTAACCCTAACCCTAACCCTAACCCTAACCCTAACCCTAACCCTAACCCTAACCCTAACCCTAACCCTAACCCTAACCCTAACCCTAACCCTAACCCTAACCCTAACCCTAACCCTAACCCTAACCCTAACCCTAACCCTAACCCTAACCCTAACCCCTAACCCTAACCCTAACCCTAACCCTAACCCTAACCCTAACCCTAACCCTAACCCTAACCCTAACCCTAACCCTAACCCTAACCCTAACCCTAACCCTAACCTAACCCTAACCCTAACCCTAACCCTAACCCTAACCCTAACCCTAACCCTAACCCTAACCCTAACCCTAACCCTAACCCTAACCCTAACCCTAACCCTAACCCTAACCCTAACCCTAACCCTAACCCTAACCCTAACCCTAACCCTAACCCTAACCCTAACCCTAACCCTAACCCTAACCCTAACCCTAACCCTAACCCTAACCCTAACCCTAACCCTAACCCTAACCCTAACCCTAACCCTAACCCTAACCCTAACCCTAACCCTAACCCTAACCCTAACCCTAACCCCTAACCCTAACCCTAACCCTAACCCTAACCCTAACCCTAACCCTAACCCTAACCCTAACCCTAACCCTAACCCTAACCCTAACCCTAACCCTAACCCTAACCCTAACCCTAACCCTAACCCTAACCCTAACCCTAACCCTAACCCTAACCCTAACCCCTAACCCTAACCCTAACCCTAACCCTAACCCTAACCCTAACCCTAACCCTAACCCTAACCCTAACCCTAACCCTAACCCTAACCCTAACCCTAACCCTAACCCTAACCCTAACCCTAACCCTAACCCTAACCCTAACCCTAACCCTAACCCTAACCCTAACCCTAACCCCTAACCCTAACCCTAACCCTAACCCTAACCCTAACCCTAACCCTAACCCTAACCCTAACCCTAACCCTAACCCTAACCCTAACCCTAACCCTAACCCTAACCCTAACCCTAACCCTAACCCTAACCCTAACCCTAACCCTAACCCTAACCCTAACCTAACCCTAACCCTAACCCTAACCCTAACCCTAACCCTAACCCTAACCCTAACCCTAACCCTAACCCTAACCCTAACCCTAACCCTAACCCTAACCCTAACCCTAACCCTAACCCTAACCCTAACCCTAACCCTAACCCTAACCCTAACCCTAACCCTAACCCTAACCCTAACCCTAACCCTAACCCTAACCCTAACCCTAACCCTAACCCTAACCCTAACCCTAACCCTAACCCTAACCCTAACCCTAACCCTAACCCTAACCCTAACCCTAACCCTAACCCTAACCCTAACCCTAACCCTAACCCTAACCCTAACCCTAACCCTAACCCTAACCCTAACCCTAACCCTAACCCTAACCCTAACCCTAACCCTAACCCTAACCCTAACCCTAACCCTAACCCTAACCCTAACCCTAACCCTAACCCTAACCCTAACCCTAACCCTAACCCTAACCCTAACCCTAACCCTAACCCTAACCCTAACCCTAACCCTAACCCTAACCCTAACCCTAACCCTAACCCTAACCCTAACCCTAACCCTAACCCTAACCCTAACCCTAACCCTAACCCTAACCCTAACCCTAACCCTAACCCTAACCCTAACCCTAACCCTAACCCTAACCCTAACCCTAACCCTAACCCTAACCCTAACCCTAACCCTAACCCTAACCCTAACCCTAACCCTAACCCTAACCCTAACCCTAACCCTAACCCTAACCCTAACCCTAACCCT
>NC_092200.1:352500-407500 GCF_043641665.1 Enoplosus armatus
CCTTAAGTGGTCCTAGGGATTTGTGAGGAGTGTCTAGTGGTCCTTGATTGGATTTGTCATCTTTGATGAGATTCTAGCGGTCTTTATGGAGGTTTTAATGGTCCTTGATAAGGTTATAGGGATCTGAAATGGGTTTCAAGTGGTCCCTAAGGAGGTTCTAGGGATCTGTGAGGAGGTTCTTGTGGTCAGGACTCATGCTGCTGTGGTGACTTTATTAACTGATATAACTATAACTGATAACTGATATCATCCAGTGTAGAGGATGCTGATGTAACATGTAAATAACACATAACTATTTGTTTTTGAGGTGGAGTACCGTACCACGTCGGGCATGTTGATCGACACCACACCCGTCGATAAGCCCACCCACAAGATCGGACACCTGGACCCGGACACAGAGTACGAGATCAGCGTGCTGCTCACCAGGCCCCTGGATGGAGGCACGGGAAACCCCGGACCACCACTAAGAGCCAGGACCAAGTGTGCAGGTGAGTCAGAGTCAGCTCACATGGTCAAAACCTGCATTCAACTGATGATGAAGATTTAGTCCATAATTGTTTTCTTAAAGTCAGTTTTCTGTTTTAATGTCCCTTTACTGTGATGAGTGCTACAAGCTAGTGGCTAAATGCTAGGCTACACTCACACTGAGCTCATTAGGAGGTTAATGGTGGAGTCATTAGCGTAGCGTGCCTTGCTAGGCTGCGTTAGCGCTGAGCTCATCAGGTGGCTAATGGTTAACGTGAGGTCATTAAGGCAGTGAGCCAGGCTAGGCTTCGTTAGCACTGCACTCATTAGCTCTTAATGGCTACAGTGTACAGCATAGCATGCTAGCTGTTTACCTCATCCATCTCCTGAGTGAACACACAAACACACTGCTGCAGGTGTGTGTGTGTGCGTGTGTGTGCCCTGTGGGTGCAGACAAACAACAAACAGCATGTGATTAGCAATTAGCACGCTAATTACACAGGTGCAACAATCTTCCTGATGCTGCAGTCTCCACTTCTCTCTGTCTCTGTATATGTTTGTATTTTTAAAGGTTTGTTTTGTCTTTTAGTTTTAATTTTTGAAATCATTTATTATTGATGAATCAGATGTCAATAATATTTTATTTCTTCTCATCTTACAACATGTGATAATTGTTTGTTTTTCCTTATTTTTGTTTATTGAGTTTTCATCAGGTTTATAACAATATCTTAATACTGTTCACGGTAGTCACCAGAGCATTTAAATACAACTTTTAAAGATAAACTACCTTTTCTACATAATAAACATGACATGAATAATAATAATGATAATATAAAGAACATGTGGATGAAGATACATGTTATAATACATTCAGGGAATTAAAAACAACAAACACAATGACAGTATGTTTTTCCTTAAACTAAACTTCACTCCTTCCATGTTTCATATCTTGTTTTTGATCTTTCTGCTTTAACAACACGGTTTTATCTGTTGTGTCAAAAAATCAAATTAATCTGAACTGAATGGATCTGGTTTTTCAGAGAAAGACAGACAATTATGATTTTAAAATCTCCCCTTGCCCTCTTATTTCCATTAATAATGAAAAGATAAATGTCACAAAGTTATCAAGAAAAAGACGCAGAGATCTGAAGCGTCACACAGGCCGACAGGACTTAACTTCAAAAACTCAATCAAAAGTAATTTTCCATAATTAATATCATATATGTCATTTTAAATAAAGTAAATGTTTAATAATATAGAGATGCATTGATTCTTATATAGTCATGCACATATTTAGGGATTTTCCAGGTCTGCTGCAGACGTCAGGGAGAGGAAATAACTGTGTATGTGTGCCAGGTTTCAACATGTCTGCCTCTCAGACCTTTCAACATCTCTCAGGGTGGTGACCTGTCTCTGGTATGTTCTCATAAACACATTCTGCAGCTGACTGACGACACGAAAACCTGTCTGTCTCTGCCCCCTCTAACAGGGATCCTTCATTCAGAGGCATCACAGGAGTTTTAGAGGGTCTGTGAGCAGGCTCTAGTGGTTCGTCAGGAGGTTCTATGGCACGAGGGTTTTAGAACATTATTATCTGATCTTTTGTTTGTAAATATTCTCCTAGATTCCATTTTTATTCTAATACTCATCACTGAGGTTCTAGAGAATAAAGGAAGGAAGGATGGGGTTCTTGTAGTCTTTGATTAGGTTCTGAAGATCTGTGAGGAGGTTATAGTGGTTCTTGATGAGGATCTGGTGGTCCTTGAGGGGGTTCTAGAGGTGCTTGAAGAGGTCTTGTGGATGTGTGAGGAGAATCGTGGGGCACCTCAGGTCATCAATCATCCTTCAGGTTTTTGATGAGGTTCATTAGTAAAGGTCTTGGGTCCTAGGTCTCTCTGGATGTTGTAGGGGTCTGACAATCTGATTGTTCCTTTGTTGTAACCTCCGCCCATCTGGGACTGAAGGAAGGTTTAAACAAATGCTCCTCTGGGATCAACAGCAGGAAACATGAAGAAAGAAAGAAATGTGTGTGTGTGTGTGTGTGTGTGTGTGTGTGTGTGTGTGTGTGTGTGATTGACAGCCAGCAGAGCTCAGTGTGTCACAGTGTGATGATGTTCGCTCTGATAACACAAGTCTCTGTCTTCGACTCACTTTTATTTATTCATTTTACTTCCAATAAATTATGAACCATCCTCTGTGTCTGTATGTGTGTGTGTGTGTGTGTGTGTGTGTGTGTGTGTGTGTGTGTGTGTGTCTGTGTGTGTGTGTGTGTGTTCAATAATAAATCAGTGTGTCCATCATACAAGCTTTAGGACTTAGAGCTCAGTGAGGCGACTCAGCGTGGTGGCAGATAAACAGGAAGTCACAGTGAGCTGCTTCATGTTTCATCTTTTATTATTGGGCTTTAGCATCTGTTCGTATGTGATGTCATCGTGACCACGGAATGTTTTTGCCCCACAATATGCCTCTCAGGCAACATACAGAGGTCACAGTTAAAGAAACACAGTTAGTTAGTTTCTATGACAACAATATCTTATCTACGTTAACACAGGGTTGACTACACAGCTAACAACAAGCTAACAGCAAACTAATAACAAGCTAACAACACGTAGGGTGATAACAGCACAACATTCATCTCCGGCCGATCTGCTTTTCTGTCTCTGCTATGATAGTTTCTGTCTTACATACTGTATCATGAAGCTCAGACAGACACGATCAGAACGAGCTTCTCCTCCATTTTCTTGGTCCCGCCCCATCTAATAGGCCTTTATGATTGGTTGCCTGAAAAGGAGCGACAGTGATGACACCAGGTAGTGATTATTGGTGTATGCCAACATTATTATGGAAATCATGATAACCAATAATCATTTAAGATTTATTAGATGGTGTAAATGTATATAAATGAAGAACATTCATTTAACATTAACAGTAATATACCATTCATTTTACTTTGAAAGGTAAGTTTGGTGTCTGAGATTCATGTAGATACAGAAAATAGTCCCCCTTCTTCTGACATGTGCCTAAATACACACACACACACACACACACACACAGAGAGAGAGAGAGAGAGAGAGCTCAGCATTGGTCATAAAAATAAAAACATTTTTCTGTGTGTGTGTTAACATCCATTAAAGTGTGTATGGTGTTTATCGAGGCTTTTAGAAAATATCAAATGAATATTTCACTCCATTCACTCTCATTCTCTCTGCGTCTCTTTCCTCTTTTCACCTCAGATTTTCACGCTCTGCTCGTCCAAACACTCTGAGAGTTTTAGTGCTTTTACTTCTGTTTCTGTATTTTTATCCTTTTATTCATTTTACTGTCTGAACTCTCTGCTGTCTGTCAGTTTGTCTGTTTCACGAAGGTTTTTATTGGGTTTGCCTGACGCTAACACCGCACTGTGGAGCACTTCAAAATGCCTCAGACCTCAAAATGTACAAATCTTCATAGATGCTGCAGGAGGTGAATTAGAGTCAGAAAATGCACCCCTTCTCAGAGTCATAACTCAGATCGGAACACACAGACATGAAACACGTTTTGAATCATTCAGTGTGACTTAAACTTCCCGAGGGGAGCGTTATCTGTGATGTCCATCCAGAACAAACCTCCAGAAATCCACTCAGACATCAGAGAGAAGATGCAGCAGAACCTGCCTGAGAATCCTCCTGTTTTTAAGTTTCCTTCAGTGTCTCAGTGATCAGTGATAGCTGTCTGTCTGTCCATGAGGACACTGCAGACAGGAGCTGCTAACAGCTGATTTTGGGGGGGGGGGGGCACATACATAGAAGATAAGAAGAAGCTAAAATAGAATAAAAGATGAAACAGGAGAATAAGAATTAGTTGATGTGAATGAATGATCCCAGATTTGATTTGATAAAAGTGATAAACAAAAAAGTCTTGAGAGTTGGAGCAGACCTTCAAATGAAGAAGAGTACTTATAGGTCCTGGTCCTGGTCCTGATACACAGAACCAGGATCGATATTCTTCAGTCATCACTCAGAGACCTGAGAAGATCATGGTCTGTGTTTGAGTCCTGTTTCTTTTCTGGTCAGCAGACATGAAACATCCATCTCATCTCACCCCCTCCTCCTCTTCTTCAACCCCCCCCCCCCCCCATATTAAATCTGGTGATCTCCTGGAAATGAAAAATTAAACCTCTCCTCCTCCTCTTCATCCTAAAGTCACCTTCAAACATTCAGCTCTCCTCTCTTTCTCTGTGTGTGAGATGTATTCTTCTTCTTCATCCTCAGTGTTTGTGTCTGTTATCAGCTCCCAGCAGCCTCCAACAGGCTCCACCCCCCCTTGAAAACCCCCGCTGGCCTGTAAAATATCCCAAACATCCAAATCCACAACACTGGCCGGTTGAACTGCCCCCCCCCCCCCCCCCCCCCTCCCATCGCTGTTTATGTTTAACAAAGTGAAACAGGAAGTCACAGCAGCTCATCATCACTTTGTTTTACAAGTTAAACCAGAAGGTTTAGTGACACAAACAGAACTACGACTAAACGAGTTAATCCCGTCGAGGAGGAAACGATTTCATCTGAAAATACAAAGGACCGGGAACAAAACCCTGAGGAACACCTCAAACATCCACTGAGTCTGCTGGACAGATAAATGAGCAAATATTTACTAAGGTCAACTGCTTTATGAGCTAATAATATGTAATATGTTATAATATGTATTCATAACTTGTTCAATCAATTAATGCAGCTTTAACAAAGTCGTTTTTGTGCGTAACCTTAATAATAAATAATCATTGTTGTTTCTAGAGTTACACAAAATGTATATTTTGTTATTTAACTTCCCCTCCTTATCGTCATCTTCACACCAAACAGGAAGTTCACCTTGTGTAGTTCCTGAAGGTTGTAGTTTGTAGTTCTTTAACATTTGGTGGAAAACATACCTGATGACATCATCAGCAGGGCACTCTTTCTCTGTGTCTGATTTAAATGTCAGCCCAAAAATTATGGGATGGAACCATGACGACCGTACGCACACACACATGCATTCAGTGGGGAATGGAAGGATTTTATGTGATAGCGTTCACTCTCCCCTCAGGGATTACGGGTAATAGGATCCACCTCCATCCCCTCCTCCCCCTCCCCTTGACCCCCGACCCCTATTGTTGCCGCGGCGATGTCTAAGTGTGTGTATGTGTGTGTGTTCCCTGTAGATCCACCATTTAGCTCAATGTCTCTTTTTCATCGCACAATCGAGGTGGAGAAACTCACAAGTGCCTCTATTGTGTCCTGCTAAAAGCCTGCAGTGTGTGTGTGTGTGTGTGTGTGTGAGTGTGTGTGTGTATGTGAGAGAGGCTCAACAACAGGAAGAGAGAAGTTCTCTGTACGGCCACAATCGACCACACACACACACACACCCACACACACACACACACACACACACAGATGAAAGACGACAAAGAACAGGAAAGGTATTGTTCATTGGCTGCAGAAAAACACCTGAAAGCACACACTCACACACACACACACACACACACTCTCTCACACACACACACACACACACACACTGAGGGTTTGTCAGGAGAAATTGCTCTTTCCTGCTCTCATCTATCATTCTCTCTCTGAGTGGATCGCTGTCTGTCATCTTGAAATACAGCACTTAGATTGGCCACTACAAAGACAGAGAGTGTGTGTGTGTGTGTGTGTGTGTGTGTGTGTGTGTGTGTGTGTGTGTGTGTGTGAGCGCGCTCAGTTGGAAGCTTCCTTTAATCTCCTTCTATCGCCCTCCTCTCCTCTCCTCTCTCTTTCTCTCTCTGTCTCTGTTCAGTTGAAGCTCGTTTTTCCAGTTTTTGGTTGAATTCACTGCAGGAAACAGGAAGGAGGGAGGCGGCCATGTTGGCGTCCGCCTGTTAGGAACATCAGTTGTTTCTCAATCCGCCCTTTTGTCTTTACTTGTGTATCGTCATCAGTCAAAGTTCAGGAGCTGACGTTGACCAAGTATCTCAGAATGCATTTCACATCAACCAGCAGCGATGGCGGAGTCAGACTCAAAGCTGTGATGTCACTTATTAAGTACTGATATTTTTTGGAATTATAGAAATTATTTAGATTTTGATGTCTGAAAAAGGTCTGATGTTTTCGGAGATGTGACTCAAACAGTTTGGACCTGGTCTGTTCAGATCCGGTCTGACTGATCTTAGGTCCCCTCAGAGCTGCTGACAGGATCTTTATCAGGTCCACGCTGAGGTTTAGTCTGTTTTCAGTTTAAATAAGAGGTGATTTCAGCTGTGACCTCTGACAGAAACATGAAGACGTGATGTTCACGTTGTCTGCTGAAGTAACTCACGTGTTTAATCCCAAACTGTTGATGCAACTTTCTTTTGTGTCGTCTCCTCATTTCCACTCGTGTCTTGTATCCAGATAAAATCCAGATGAGATTTCGCCGATATCTTGGTGTATGAGTCGTCATCACATCTCTCTGTGTGTTTGTCAGATCCGATGCACGGCCCGCGGCGGCTGGTGGTCGTCGACATTCAGTCCAAACAGGTGACGGTACGATGGGAACCGTTTGGGTACAACGTGACCCGCTGCCACAGCTACAACCTGACTGTACAGTACCGCTACAGACCTGCAGGGGCCCCCAGCAGGTAAGCACAGGGAGTGGGGGCTAACAGGTAAACACAGGGAAGGACCAACATTTGGACATGAGGAGGGAGGGTTGACAAGTACAAAGAGGACGGGGCCACAAGGTAAAGAGAGGAAGAGGCCACCGGGTAAACACAAGGAGGGGGTCACAGGTGAACTCAAGGAGAAGCCACTAGGTACACAGGGAGTAGCCCCATAGATTACAGGAAGGGGCCATCAGGTAAACATGTGGATGGGACGACAGGAAAATAAACTCCATCCCGCCTCCTTCCGTCTCTCCTGCAGAGAGCCGGTGAAGGAGGAGGTGGTGTACGATACTCTGAGCACCATGCCTCAGCACATCGTACGTAACCTTCCGCCGTTCACCAACGTCAGCCTGAGACTCGTCCTGAGTAACCCCGAGGGACACAAGGAGAGCGAGGAGCTGCTGGTGCTGACGGACGAGGACGGTAGGCGTCATGTTGTGTAACTGTTGACCAACAGACTCAAAGCAGACTTCAGCTTCTGTGTTGTTGAACTCGAGGGTAAATAAAGTTTTTAAATCTTTTGGTCTCAGTTCCCGGAGCCGTTCCTGTGGATTCAATTGTCGGCAGCAGCTACGAGCAGCAGATCAGTCTGAGCTGGAGAGAACCGCTGCGGACCTACGGCCTCATCCGACAGTACGAGGTAAACGCACTCAACCAGGAGTCTGACACTGCGAAGGAAAACGATCAACAAAAAAAGCATTCAGTCAGACCCTTACCCACAATCCCCTGTGAAGCAGCCAGACATTAACGTTGTTCTCTTCCACAGATCTCCTACAAAGCCCTGAGCTCCTTCGACACAGAGTTCGACCTGTCCAATCAGAGCGGCAAGGTGTTCAAACCGACCAATGAGACGAGCCACGTGTTCACCGGCCTCTACCCAGGCTCCACCTACTCCTTCACAATAAGAGCCTCAACAGTTAAAGGCTTCGGACCTCCGGTCATCACGCAGTTCACCACCAAGATCTCAGGTGTCTGAAAGTTAATGTTCATTTGAGGGACTCTAAGTTCGTAGTCCATCCATGACCTTGATGAGTCTTTTTAAAACCGATAAGAAAAACAAAATATGCAAGATGCAGATGTTTGGTCTGAACACATCATCACGTTGACTCTGTCCTCCTCCTCAGCTCCTCTGATGCCGGCGTACGATCAGGAGTCTCCTCTCAATCAGACCGACTCCTCCGTCACGGTTCTGCTGAAACCAGCTCAGAGCCGAGGAGCTCCAGTCAGGTAACACACACACACACACACACACAGATGCTGAAATATTCAGCAGCATCAATCTTCCGCTTCATAAAGTTTTCATGACTGAAACATTCAAACGCGACATGTTGCACTTTGAAGAAGAAACTGGAACTGAAACAGCAAACTGAAAAAATCCTTCTGTTTTCTGTCAAATTACACCTGGAAACCAGACTGACACAAAATTATTTAATAAGTCAACGTTTGTTAACAGAAGATTGTAATAAATCAGTCGACATCAATCGAACTCCAATCTTTTTCTCTGAAGTTTAGATGGAGACTATTACAACTGTTGATACAAACTTTTCACAGTTCATACACACACACATATACAATCTCTGTCGCCCAGAGGGAGGCGGTATCCGCGGTAACAGTCGTCATGTCAACAGCTGTCTGCTCTCCGTCGTTGGTCTGTAACGAGGGATTTGGTTAATTAACGATCAGCAGGCGGGGCTAATCAGAGCCTGCTGCTAACACCGAGGATTAACAAGGGATTAACAGCTAATGTGTCAATCACACACACGCGCACACACACACACACACACACATGCACACACACACACTGACAGCACTTCCTTTCCTTTCAGTCAGAGCTGACAGGAAACACAAAGAGCCTTCAGTTCATCTCTATTTAATAATTGACAGTTTATCTCTTCTGCAAACAATCAACAATAAAAGATCTCCAAAAGAAGCTTAATGAGGAAACGGCTCTTATTGAAGACATCAAGTCCTCATGAAGACAGACTGCCAGCAAGACCCACGATAACCTCCACTGTCAGCAGCCAAACATCAGCGAGTCTGACTCCAGTCCACGGACATGTGGTGCTATAGCTGGTCCTGTCTCACAGTATTTTAAACCTCAGTGCTCTGTTAGTCAGGCTGGACTTCCTGTATCAGATTTCATTATCTTGCCTGTACCTGTAGAGCCACGCCCCCACCAAGGCAGCACCCTGCCTGGTGTTCCTCAGGGGTCAAGTGTCACAAGTCTCTTTTATTCTTACAGAAACATTAACAATCTGACACACACACACACACATATAGATATATATGGCTTGTCTTTGACTCAATGTAGAGAAACTATACTATACTATACTATACTCACCTGGGGGGCTGGAGTCTGTTCTAGCTCACACATAGCAACAGGTGGGTACATATATGTGAATGTAGAATGCAGTAGTGACTCTGATGAATGACATGTTATTAAAGTGGGAGCAGGTAGCTTTAGTGTATTGTGTTTACTACATAATATAAATATAATATTTATTTTGATGTTTCTCATCGCTCGTTTAATTGAATGTTGTCACTTTTAAAAGATCGATAACAACAGTAAAAGACGATTAAAAGAAACACGCAGCTGGTGGGTTGTTCAGGTGGCCTGGGAGAACAGCGCGTCTCTATGAAACACACGTAACACTCTGGCTGTGGACGACAAGTGAAAAGAAGAAAATGGATCATTTCAAGCGAATCCAGATTTCTGTTTTTCTTTTTATGCAGGAACAAGACTGGAGATGTAAAGAGAGTGTGTGTGTGTGTGTGTGTGTGTGTGTGTGTGTGTGTGTGTGTGTGTGAGAGAGACGTGAAGTGTGTTAATTGACATGATAGCTGATGTGAAATCCATCAGATTGAACAGATGCTGCTCTGAGATACGATTTCATGTTTGTGTGTTTATATTTAACTTTGCTTTTGTCTCTTCTGACACCAAAGAGTGTGTCGGCCTTCAGGCACACTAAGACACACCATACAACACACACACACACACACACACACACACACACACACACACACACACTGAGTATGTATAAGAGCCTCAGATCGCAGGAAAAAGGTGTTGCCGCGGGCGACCTGCAGCTGTAATCAGATTACTGTAACACACAACAAGTGCTGCGACGTGAGCGTGAAGAAATGTGATTGGAGACGGTTTGTCAAAGACAGAGAGAGGAAGAAAAGAGATAAAGAGAGAGAGAGAGATGTGAGGGGGAGGAAAGAAGACAAGAATGAAAAGAAAGAGAAAGAAAGAAGGAGGAGGAAGACAGAGAGACTGAATCTGTTTCTGTAGGGAATTAAACAATACTGCAGTGTGTGTGTGTGTGTGTGTGTGTCACAGTGTGTGTGTGTGTTACAGTGTGTGTGTCTTCCTGTCCTCCTTTAGTTTCCTGTCCGGCAGGAAATGTGACAATACTGCAGTTTCACGGTCCACACCCTTAATGTGTGTGTGTGTTTCAGTGTGTGTGTGTGTGTGTGTGTGTTAAAGTGAGTGTGTGTGTGATATATGACTTCTGTCCTGATTCTGGTTCCCTTGAAAAACACAACTATTGTTTCCAGCGTCCCTCAGGACACAAACACTGTTGAAAACTCACTGTGTTGCGTTCAGGTGCAGATCAGTGTTTCTGTGAACCACAAACACCGTCTGTGTGAACTCTGACACCTGCTGGTAGAAAACACAAAGTTAACTGTCCCCCTGCTATTGGTTGGTCTTTGGAGTCATCAGCTGACTTAGTGGAATTTCTGTAGAATTCTTGTAGAATTGGAGTTTAAGTCAGTAGTGTTTAAGACAGTAGAGTTTAAAACAGTAGAGTTTAAGTCAGTAGAGTTAGTCAGAGTTTAAGTCAGTAGAGTTTCGTAGAACCGGTAGAGGTTTTCTTAGCATCAGTTGCCATAAGATTCTGTAGATTTCCGTCGTTTTTTGCTCAGCAGAATGAAACTTTAATAAAGCTCCATAACAGAAGTTGTTATAGAGTCGTTAAATCACCATGGTAACAAGCATCGTTCGTGAGACCTCTCCTCTGCCGTACAGACAGATATTTAGGACTTTATTTCCATTGTTATCAGTCGACAAACAGACAAAATTACGGTTTTTCATTTAGAACTCCAGACTCTTTGTTTCCATTTGTTTTCTGTCTTTATGTCCTTTACCCACATGCAGCATTTAATGCCTGCACGGACAGGACGACATGAATTATCAGTTTAATGTCAGACTGTTATAAAGTTACAGCCGCTACGTACAGAGAGAGAGAGAGAGTTCATAAAAATGAAGGAGAGAGTGATGGAGTGGAGGAGAGGCAGAGCTGACCTTTCTGTGGAGCTGAATAATGAACCAACAGATGGGTGAGAAGAAGAGGAGAGCAGTTTTATGTGTCAGGGTTGTATGTGAATAGAAATCCACTCAATAATCTGCAACAATGTCACCCCTCAAACTAAAAGCTAAAATTCTCAAAAATCTTCAAGGAGTTCTGCAGTGAACGAGTTTGTCCATAAACAGAATGGTCCAAATGTTACACAAACGACTTCCCATAATGCAAGTGGATAGTGTCTTTCATTAGAGCTTCCCTGCCTGGTAACACACACCTGCAGTCACAGTCATACACAGACTGTATGTTAGACATTTGTAGTCTGATGACATCACTATGACATCACCGGACCACAGACGACTGACTCACTCATACTTCACCGCACTCACACACCGTGTTTTTGGTACAGCATGGCTCTAAATAACAACTAACCCACTAACTAACTGACTGATTAACAAACGATAGTTAGCTAACTAACCCACTGACAGCTTAACATTCTAGCTAGCTTACTAACTAATTATCCGGCTGGCTGACTAAGATAGATGTTTGCCATCTAACTAATTAACTGCCTGTCACCTAAGTCATTAGTTAACTAACTTATTATAATTATTTTAATAATTTATTACTCTGTAATTTTACTCTGATGGACAAAACTACCAAAATAAGAGCAGAGGTGAAATAAACCGGATTTATCTCTTGAGGAAATCAGATATCAGGAACACAGACATGCAGAAAACTAATACCCTTCAACCTGTCTGTCTGTCTGTCTGTCTGTCTGTCTGTCTGTCTGCAGTAAGTACCAGGTGGTGGTGGAGGAAGAGCGCCCCCGCAGGCAGAGGAGAGGTACTGCAGAGATCCTGCGCTGTTATCCGGTGCCCATTCACTTCCAGAATGCCACGCTGCTCAACTCCCAGTATTACTTCAGTGCAGAGCTGCCGATGAGCGAGCTGAGAGCGCCGGTGCCCTTCTGCGTCGGTCAGTCACTCACACGGGCAGGCAGCTAGTTAGCTAGTTAGCTAGCTCAAATGTTATACTAGTCTGTCAACTGGTTAGTTAGGTAGTTAGTTAGTTAGTTAGTTTACAGGTTAACCTGTTTTACCTGTGTGTGTGTGTGTGTGTGCGTGCAGGTGATAACAGGACCTACAGTGGTTACTGGAACGCTCCTCTGCTGCCTCATAAGAGTTATGGGATCTACTACCAGGCTGTCAGCACTGCTAACGGGGTGAGTTTACCTGTCCACAGGTAACACATACAAACACACATCTGATGATGTGACTACGATGTGGATCAGCTCTGGTGTCCATCTCCAACTCCAGCATCACCAGTATGAGTGTTGAAGCTCCCAGTAAGGCCCCAGGCAGAGGTACCCACCTGTAACACAGTCACAGTGGTGCTGCAAACAGACACCACGTATATTTTACTCACGTCAACAGTTTTTGAAGCTGTCAATGAGTGTTGAGACTCGTCCTGATCCTGAGATGTTTGAGTTCACTCGATGTTTACTACCCACTGTGATTTTTTCACTTTCCACCATTTTATTCCATACCATTTTAAGTGTAATTCCACAGTTGGTTGATTAAGGGGCTACAACTTGAGCCCCATCTTTTAGCCTATATTTGTTTCCATGTAATCACATGGTCTCCATCACAGCAGCTGAATCAGCTGTCAGCAGCTCCTGTCTGCAGCGTCCTCATGGATGGACAGACAACCATCACTGATCACTGAGACACTGAAGGAAAGTTAACAGGAGGATTCCAGGGAAGTTCTGCAGCTATAAGGAGAGTCTTTTTTTCTAGTTTGAAAACCTGTAGTTTAGCAAAACACACTGTTTATCATGGAGGAAACAGTGACTTCTGTTTAACGGAGCGATGGGTGTCAAGACATCCAATCACTCTGTGCAGCAGAGCTCGACATCAACTGTGTGACAAAATCACACGTATGTTAACAAAGGTTTCACATTATTCTGCTCTGTTCTACAGTTTTCTTTCAATTTCCTTCACTCTTTTTGTTCTTTCTGTCATAAAAACCAGAGAAGCGAAACAGAGACAGAGAGGTCACACACTGTGATATCAGCATGGACTGTACCACACACACACACAGTTTAATAGGAGTAGAGATAGTTCCAGGAGCCTGACCAGTGACACTAATAGGCTGCAGTGGGGGCTGTGTGTGTTTGTGTGTGTTTTTGTGTGTGTGAGTGTGTGTATGTGTTTTGTCTTTTATGTGTGTAAAAAAAGCTAATTGTTCACTGTTACACACACACAGATCGTATTGTTTTGTGTGTTAATTATTGACGCCGGGAGGTTTAATTGGTGTGTGTGTGTGTGTTGAATAATGCAGCGACAGTAGTGCTTTTTACTGTCGCCACGCCGCAGAGACACACTGCATGTGTGTGCGTTAGAGTTTGTGTGTGTGTGAGTATGAATATTCATTAGTTCTTGTGGTTAATTTGTCGTCTGTTTGTTAAAACCAGAAAGACACAAGATGTTCTCTTTCGCCTTTCACCAAAACCTGTCTCACTGTGTGTGCGTGCGTGGGGAGGGTGTTAGTGTGCGTGTGTGTTCTGTGTGTGTGTTACTTGTTAAATGCCAGCACAGGCACTGATCCACAGCCATTTTCCTTCTGTGCGCTCTGTTTACGACGTGTGTGTGTGTGTGTGTGTGTGTGTGTGTTCAGTGTGTATTTCTGGACAAAGTTGTCAGACGTGACAGCTAATATGTCGGCATTTATGTTGACAGGAAACTAATTTGCTTCTCTCTCTAACAGGAGACAAAGATCGACTGTGTGCGGGTGGCCACTAAAGGTAAGAAAACGTAGTGCATTTTATTTTGAAAGGTGTTGAGCAGACTTCATGTTTACATGTTTAAAACAGGTTTTATTCTCAAAGGTATTCAGTAATATTTTAAAAGGTCTTCCATTCCATTTTATTTTGAAAAGTGTAGAGTACATTTTATTTTGTACTCTTAGCAGTTAGCGTCATTAGCTGGTTAGACCCTGGTCTCTGCTGAGTCCCTGTTGAACTCTGCTGACTGCTGGACTGGATTTAACTGCTAATTTAGCCACTAGCTAGCCAGGCAGCAACCAGTCCATTCTGTGTAATGAAACACAGATGGCAGTTAGCTGTTGGAACGCTAGCCTAATGGTTAGCACACTGGACCCATCCAAAAGTATAATGGCTCACAGATGGCTGCTCGTCTCCGACGTCTGTCCTTCACTCTGTCCGTCTGTCCTCCTGTAGTGGGACGACCTGCAGACAGACGGACACACCACACATATACACACACACACTGAACTCTATGCTACACTAATGCTAGGCTAACAAAAGGCTAATGACTGGGACTATGGGTGTCCAGAGAGCTGTTTAGCATTGGAGCTAAACAAGCTAAAAACACTGTTATGTCCCCTGATGAACATCCAGGATTGTCACACACACACACACTCATACGCACACACACACACACACACACACACACACAGTAATTGACTGTTCTGGCTTTAATCAGCTTTTATTGGAGCACAGTTCTGGTGGCTAACGACACCAGATGCTGATTGGCACTGCTTGTCCCCTGGCACCTGTCAGTCATGCTGCAGCAGCCAACCAGATCTCCCGGGGGGGTCTCCCACCCTCTTCTCTTCCCTTTCAGAGTACCCACGGTGCCTTGCAGCGCTAACAGTGAGCAGAGCTGATGAGAATGTAAAGGAGAGCAGAACGTCTGCTGAATGTTAACTGGACAGTTTAGCACAAAGAAAACACAGATTTAAGCTAAATTAATTTGTTTTATTCTGAAATAGCAAGAAGGTCTGAAACACACACACACACACACACTCATAAAGTTCCACAATCCCATTCATCTCACACATACAATTAATGCAAGTTTATTTAATATATAATGCAGTATTTAATATATATGTTTTATGTGACACTTGTAGCTGAACATGTTTGTCTTATTGAAACGATTAGCTTTGCAGTTAGCATTGAAGCTAACAGTTGACCAGCAGTGACTGAACCCACAGAGGTTGGTTTGGTTTTGGTCCTGACTCTTTGAACTGCTGCTGCTTTTTTGCTTGATTGATTACTAATGTCTGATGATTAATTGATTGATTGATCGATCAGCTGATTAACAAGCTTCTCTTTCAGGTCTGCGTCTGGAACTAAAATATGTTGTGTTGAACTGAACAGCGCTCTGCTCTCCTGTCGGTGGCATTTAAAAGCCTGTAGATATTCTTTAGACGTTCAGTTTAGATTCATGTGAGTTCAATTAAGAGTTAACTAGAGCTAATTATCACAGTGAGGGTGACATTTATACGCCTCTGATATATGAACAGATAGTGAATGACTACATAATATACACAGCTGTAATTATATGAAGTAGGAGAAGTTGTACTTGTAAGTACTGCAAATTATTCGAAGCTTAATATCTCAAAACCTTTCAGATCACAGATATAACCTGATAATAAAGCCACTATTAAATATATATATTACTGATTGTGAAATCAGCTTATAACTGTTAACTTTATTAATGCTTACATGCAGCTCATTAGTGATAATTAGAGAATCGCAGGCTGATGATTTCATCCGTCAGGAGAGCAGGAAGATGCTGCATGTTACTAATATTTCTGCTTCAGTACAAACCGCTGCTACAGCCTGTCTCTCTCTCTCTCTCTCTGTTTATCTGTCTTGCTGTTTGTCTGTCTGTCTCTCTCTCTGCATGCCTTCCTGGATGAATAGCTGCTATAATCGTCACCCAGCTCACCACGCCGTACATTCGCATCGCGCCGGCAGCTGGCGACAAGCAGCTAACAGGTCAGACAAAACACACAGAAATACACAGAGACACACAAAAATACACAGAAATACACAGAGACACACACAGAAATACACCGAGACACACAGAAATAAAAAGAGACACACAGAAATACACCGTGACACACAGAAATAAAAAGAGACACACAGAAATACACAGAGACACACAGACATAAAAAGAGACACACACAAATACACAGGCACACACAGAAATACACAGAGACACACACACAAATACACAGAGACACACAGAAATAAGAAAAGACACACAGAAATACACAGACACACACAGAAATACACAGAAATGCACAGAGACACACAGAAATAAAAAGAGACACAGAAATAAAAAGAGACACACAGAAATACACAGAGACACACAGAAATACACAGAGACACACAGAAATACACAGAAATGCACGGAGACACACACAGAAATACACAGAAACACACAGAGACACATAGAAATACACAAAGACACACAGAGACACACAGAAATACACAGAGGCACACAGAAATACACAGAAATGCACAGAGACGCAAAGAAATACACAGAGACACACAGAAATACACAGAAATGCACAGAGACGCAAAGAAATACTCAGAGACACACAGAAATAAAGAGAGACACAGAAATACACAGAGAGACACAGAAATACACAGAGACACACAGAAATACACAGAGACCCACAGAAATAAAAAGAGACAGAGACACACAGAAATACACAGAGACCCACAGAAATAAAAAGAGACAGAGACACACAGAAATACACAGAGACACACAGAAATAAAAAGAGACAAACAGACATACACAGAGACAAACAGAAATAAAAAGAGACACAGAAATACACAGAGACACACAGACATAAAAAGAGACACACAGAAATACACAGGCACACACAGAAATACACAGAAATACACAGAGACACAGAAATAAGAAGAGACACACAGAAATACACAGACACACACAGAAATACACAGAGACACACACAGAAATAAAAAGAGACACAGAAATAAAAAGAGACACAGAAATACACAGAGACACACAGAAATACACAGAAATACACAGAAATGCACGGAGACACACAGAAATACACAGAGACACACAGAAATACACAGAAATGCACGGAGACACACACAGAAATACACAGAAACACACAGAGACACATAGAAATACACAAAGACACACAGAGACACACAGAAATACACAGAGGCACACAGAAATACACAGAAATGCACAGAGACGCAAAGAAATACACAGAGACACACAGAAATAAAGAGAGACACAGAAATACACAGACACACACAGAGACACACAGAAATACACAGAAATGCACAAACACACACGCAGAAATCCACAGAGACACACAGAAATAAAAAGAGACAAACAGAAATAAAAAGAGACAAACAGAAATAAAAAGAGACACACAGAAATACACAAAGACACACAGAAATACACACAGACAAACAGAAATAAAAAGAGACACAGAAATACACAGAGACACACAGAAATAATAAGAGACACAGAAATACACAGAGACACACAGAAATGAACAGAGACACACAGAAATACACAGAGACACACAGAAATACACAGAGACACACTGAAATAAACAGAGACACACAGAAACACACAGAAATAAAAAGAGACACAGAAATACACAGAGACACAGAAATAGACAGAGACACACAGTAATACACAGAGACACACAGAAATACACAGAGACACACAGAGGCACACAGAAATACACAGACACACAGAAATACACAGAGACACACAGAAATACACAGAGACACACAGAAATAAACAGAAATACACAGAGACACACAGAAACACACAGAAATACACTGAGACACACAGAAATAGACAGAGACACACAGTAATACACAGAGACACACAGAAATACACAGAAATACACAGAGACACACAGAGACACACAGAAATACACAGACACACAGAAATACACAGAGACACACAGAAATAAACAGAAATACACAGAGACACACAGAAACACACAGAAATACACAGAGACACACAGAAATACACAGAGACACACAGAAATAGACAGAGACACACAGTAATACACAGAGACACACAGAAATACACAGAAATACACAGAGACACACAGAGACACACAGAAATACACAGACACACAGAAATACACAGAGACACACAGAAATACACAGAAATACACGGAGACACACAGAGACACACAGAAATACACAGACACACAGAAATACACAAAGACACACCGAAATACACAGAAATACACAGAGACACACAGAGACACACCGAGACACAGAAATACACAGAGACACACAGAGACACAGAGACACACAGAAATACACAGAGACACACAGAGAGACACAGAAATACACCGAGACACACAGAGACACAACAACACACAGAGACACAGGGACACACAGGGACACACACAGAGAGACACACAGAGACACAACAACACACAGAGACACAGGGACACACAGAGACACACAGAGACACACAGAAATACACAGAGACACACAGAGATACAACAACACACAGAGACACAGAGTGTACCTCATGAGTTGTATGTGTGGTTGGCATGACGACGTCACACTAACAGTGAACCAGATCAACTCGTCTTGAGTTGGTAATTAATTGAACTTGTTGACCTTCGTCCTCACATATCTGCAGGCACACTGAGAGCCTCAGTGCTCAACAGGAAGTACAGTGTTGCCATGGAGTCGGTGAGTTAGCTGTGAGCTACAGCTTTTTCAGCCCTTTTGCTTTAGTCTGTATTTGTTCACATGTAGTCACATGGTCTCCATCACAGCAGCTGAATCAGCTGTTAGCAGCTCCTGTCTGCAGTGTCCTCATGGACGGACAGACAACTACCAGTGTTCACTGAGACACTGAAGGAAACTTAAAAACAGGAGGATTGCCTGAGTGGATTTCTGGAGGTTTATTCTGATGGACATCAGAGATGATGAACATCGTGGACGTGGACGTGGACGTGGACATGGACATGGACGTCACTCTGAATGATCCAACATGAGTTTACTGATCTGAGTCATGACTCTGAGAAGAAGGAGAGCCATGTTTGCTAAGTGTTTTTAAAGCAGCTTAAACACCTCCAGGAGCTGTGAGTGAATGTATACATAGATTTGTATGTATATATGTGTGTGTGTGTGTGTGTGTGGGTGTGCGTGGGTGTGCGTGTGTGTGTGGACCCTATTTTCATTAATCTACAACAGACAGCAGAACAGGTGGGACACACACACACACACACACACACACACACTCATTCACAGCTCGCAGAAAATTACATTTAAATATTTACCAGCCTGAAGGTGGAAACTTTCCACTGTTTGTACACACACATATACAGCATGATGCTGTGTGTGTGGGAGAGGTTGTGTCACCAGCAGGCCTCAAACACACTTAACAGCTGTTTTCCTTGTATACACACACATTAATACACACACACACACACACACACACACACACACACACACCTCCCACTCAGTGTGACTGGCTGAAGCCCTGAAGCAGAAAACAGCTTCACTTTCACATAAAAACAGCTTCTCTATGGCCGACTGTGACACACACACACACACACAGAGCATTCACCCCCTTGGAGGCAGAGAGAGCTGCTGTTTTCAGTTTAAAGGCTATCAAAACGCTGCTTTGAAGACAGAATTTATCTGTCTGTGTGTGTGTTTCTGTGCGTGCGTGATGAAACGATAAAGAGAGGTGGCTGATCATCGAGCTCGTCTGACCTTGAAGAGATGAAACAAAAACAGAGAAAATATAGAAAACTGTCTCAAAGTCGTCCTGCAGATTTATTCTACTGGAAACCAGTTCAGCTTACTGCAACTGGACTGGTCAGACTGGTTTCTGTCTTGGTTCTTTTACAGACCAGTGTAGATTTTAACTGGTTAGGCTGGTTTATTTCTGTCCCAGTTCTCTCTCAGTTCTGTTACAGGTGAGTGTAGAACTGGTCGGACTGGTCTTTGACAGGTTTCTTTTCTGGCTTTGATACAGACCAGCTTAGAACTTAACTGGTTAGACTGGTTCTGTCCCAGTTCTCTCTTGGTTCTGTTATAGTCCGGTCTAGAACTAAACTGGGTCAGCGTTAGGTTAGAACTGGTTCAAGTTCTCTTTGACGGGTTTCTTTTCTGGTTAAGATAGAGACCATTATAGAAGATTTTCTGATTAGACTTTTTTCTGCTGTGATTTCATTCTGTGGTAAAGATATAAAACAGAGAACACACTCACACACTCACACACACACACACACACACTCACACACACACACACACACTCTCTCACACACACACACACACACACACACACACACACACTCACACACACAAACACACACACGCACACACGCACACTCTCACATACACACACACACTCACTCACACACACAAACACACACACGCACACACACACACTCTCACATACACTCACACACACAAACAAACACACACACACACTCTGGCACACACACACACACACGTGGTTACTAATGAGCATGTTTAAGTTGTTAATAGTAGTTAATGGTTGTCATTACTATTTAATAGTTGTTAATGATAATTTACAGGTACATAATAGCAACAGTCACACCGGCTGTGAACAATGATACTTATTAAGGGTCAATAGTTACTAATAATTTTAGTCAAGGTATGATGATCAGGAGCAGAACGATCTGGCATTTAATAATAATGTTTTATAATGTTGATGGTAGTTAATGGTTGTTAATGAAAGTAAATAGTAATATTAATACCAGTTAATTGTATTTTGCAGTCGTTTGTGATGACGTTGTCGTTAACATTAATGTTGGTTAATGGTTTCAGGAGCTGCGACCAGGAAACCAGAACCAGAACAGGAGAAACAGTCGGATCACACGGTGAAGATCGCTGGAGCCATAGCAGGCATCCTGCTCTTCATCATCATCTTCCTCGGAGTCATTCTGCTGATGAAGAAACGGTAAGAATGTTACACACACACACACACACATACACACCATGATCAGACAGTGTGAGACACACACCCAGTGGAAGTTTTAAAGTGTGTTGTCGTCTGCTCCTCGTTTTGCTTCTTTTGATAAATGTTGATGTTTTTATTATTTTGTCCATTGAATCCATCCTTTTGCAGGTCTTTGGTCCTTTAAAGCTGAATGTTTGTTGACATATTTCATTTCCATCTGCACTCCATTTCACTGATATTTGTGTTTAGATAATCACCAGTTAATGGTTATTATTAATGGTAAATAATGTTATTTAAAGTCCCTGGTGCGGTGACCAAGAAACCAGAAGGACTGGTAGTTAATGTTAATGGTAGTAAATGGTTAATATGGTTAATAGTAGCTAATTGTATTTCACTAGTAAACAATGGTAATCAATGTTTCAATGGTAGTTAATGGTAATTAATTTTGGAACCAAAACCAACAATGCGTTATTCTGTCTATTAATACTTTACTCAATACTAGTTTTTAACAACTGTTACTCAAACAGGAGAAAATAGTGAATTACATTGCTGCCTTGTGAACACCACTGACTTCCAAAACCAGCTCAGAAATACGGTCCAGGTTTATATTACATGTTATATTACAAGTTTGTGACGATGCAGTTTTTATTTAAGTCAGTGAGGTTTTATACCATTTATTTCGCTTCAAAAGCAGAAGAATGTGCTCGATGAATCCTTCAGCAGCACATTTGGAGATTTATACAAACCCTATCAAAAGACAAAAATGTCGATATTGGATTGGCCAAAGTCTGGATTGTGTTCGTTGTTAAGGTTTTTTAATTCAGTTTTCTGTGATATCTGAACCCCCAACCAACCACTGACCCCCGAACCAACTACTGACACCCCCAACCCCCCTAACGCTCAGTCAGAATGATGCTCCTGTTTCCCTCTATCTTCCCCTCTGAATCTCTGCTGTTTTAGACATTTTAACATCTGACAGTCTCCCAGAATTCATAGAGCCATAGTTACAAATGTAACTCTCATTTTAACGTCTGTACCGGCCGGTTCGCGTTTCACGACCTGAAGCATCAGATCGAACTTGAAAGCATCGACTGTGACTACAGTCCCACAGAGGACATGATCAGTGTTGGGCAAGTTGTTTGTCAGTTACTCACTGAACTAATTAGCAACAAATGAATGCGTTTAGTTACAACTCAGCTGCTCTGTCAAACACACAACATGTGAATAAGACAACTGTGTTAAAGTAACAAAACACACTAGTGGAGTTTCAGTACTGTCACACTTCTGCTGTACTAATACTGTTTTACTGGCATTATATTACATATATATCTGTACTGTACATCAAGTTACATCAAAGACACAATCATGTCCACACACACACACACACACACACACACACACACTCAGTGACAGTGAGGATGATGAGGATGAATAATGGAGCAGATTGCAGCAGTAATCACCATTAAACTATATGTGGACCGACTTTATTCTCCAACATCAAACACACAACCCCACTGGGACACACACACACACACACACACACACACACTTCAACACAGAGAGAAAAGCTTCTCTGTTTGGAGAACGTCGACGATAAGAGAGAAATTTAGATGAAAGAGCGTTTTATTCTTTGTTTTTTTTTCCACAGTCGCCTCGAGCTGAATGGCTTCAGGCTACAGAGACACACACACATTTATATGAAGAGTGTGTGTGTGTGTGTGTGTGTGTGTGTGTGTGTGTGTCGGTTTCAGTCGGACTCGTCTGTCAGGTCGATCGAGCTCTGATCTCTCTAACAGATATTAGAGAGAGAGAGAGGGTTGTTCGGTCTCTAATGAGCTTTTTAATGTTGACGGGGTGCGTTTGATTTCCACTCAGTGAGCAGACGGAGGTCAGACTCATTACAGCAGGAGTGAAAACAGGAAGCTGGATGTTTAAACTCTGTTCGGCTGCAGGGTGATCAGACAACATAACCTTCCACCGCTCAGGACACAAAATACATATGTCAGAAGTAGTTTTTTGTAGCACAGCGTGTTACTACGCTCTGGACACAGCTGATAGGTGGAGTGACATGGAGCTAAATGCAGTGCCCAAGGATAAAGTAGTTCTGACTGGTGTTCGGCAGGCGGTTAAAGGATAATTACGTCATTTATTTTAATAATAATAATATTTTATTCACCAAGTTAATAGAAATGTGGGAACATGGTAACATGACACCTCACAGCCTCCATCGTGTCTTCCAGCAGCAGTACCACAATGTACAAATACTACAATACTACACATAAAAAATGTCAAAAGTAGAGAGAAACAGATTGAAGCTGTCGCTCTCTCTGACATTCACCTCCAATCAGATGTGTCCCCTCCCCCTCACACTTTGATTGACACGTTGTACCAGCCAATCACCGCTCTCCACTCCTCCACCTCCATACAGAATAATTTAACTCATCTGTTCTGTTTTTTCTCTCCGAGACATTAATCTGTTGTTTTTCCTTTTTCTGTTTTTCTGTTTTTTTCTTTCCCTCCATTTCATCCTCCCTCTGCTCCGCCCCCCACCACTCAGACGAAGAAATTATCACTCCTACACTTACTACCTGTGAGTAACCTGTTTGACCTCTGACCCTTCACCTGAAACCTTCACTTTCCCCCAACATCAAACCTCAACCCCTGAAACACCTGCAACCCTGAGCTCTGCCTGTACCCCTGCTTACCCTGACCCTCAACCTCTGATCCCTGACCCTGACCATCTGATCCCTTACCCTGACCCTCTGATCCCTGACCCTCAACCGCTGATCCCTGACCCTCTGATCCCTGACCGTGACCCTCTGATCCCTGACCCTCTGATCCCTGACCGTGACCCTCTGATCCCTGACCCTCTGATCCCTGACCATGACCCTCTGATCCCTGACCCTTATCCTCTGTCCCCTGACCCTGACCCTCTGATCCCTGACCCTCTGATCCCTGACCGTGACCCTCTGATCCCTGACCCTTATCCTCTGTCCCCTGACCCTGACCCTCTGATTCCTGACCCTAATCCTCTGTCCCCTGATCCCTGACCCTCTGTCCCCTGACCCTCTGATCCCTGACCCACAACCTCTGACCTTAAAGTAATCTGTAATCTATCACTTTAACCTCTGACCATTGATCACGAGCCTGATAGCCTGTTTTCTTTCTCACAAAGGACAAATCATCCACCTGTCAGCAATCATTCTCATAGGCATTAACCTTTGACCCCTAACCCTCAGGTCACCCCGTAGTTCAGTTCCTAATATGTATCATCTACAACTATAAGCCTGACCCCTGACCTTAACCCAGAGCCTGACCCCTTTACCTTAGCCCCTGACCTTTGACCCCTTGATGCTAACCTTCACTGCAAACCTTAACCCATAGCTTTACTCTTTACTCTAGCCCCTGACCTTTGACCTTAGTCCAGCCCTGTGATTATTGGTGGACCAGCTCTACCTCCGGAGTCACAGCCACATCATATGTCTCATCTTCAACTGTGACCTCTGACCCCTTTGCCGCAAATCTTAACCCATAACTTTACCCTTTCTAACCCTGACCTTTAGCCCCAGACTTTTAACCCTCCAGGTCCTTATGTTGACTAACACGTTCATGTCATCATGAGTTATCGGAATTACGAGTTCCCAACTTGTAAATAGCATTCATGTCAATTTCCAAGTTGTAATTACAAATGGAAAACTCAGATCTTTCTGGAAGCTCCAATAAATCCGACTTGATGCTTAATAATACAAACATGTAGGCCTCACATCAGCCAGAGACCGTCTGCCATGTAATTAAACCCAAATGTAATGGATGTGGTCTCATGTTGTCAGTGCACAGTAGCTTAATCACCACAGGGCCAAGTCTGTAATGGTGCAACCATCTTGGTGACGTGAATCTGTCCATTTCTACAATCATCCCATGTGACATGAACTGTGACCCCTGACCCCTTAACCATGATACCTAACCGCTGCATTTACCTTCACCGAACCTTCACTTCACACTGAACCATTGATGCCTCTCCGTTAACCCCTGCCTTGTTTAAGAGCTCAGCACTGTGCTGGTCACATAAAGTTGATTTAACTTGTCTCTCAGCTGATAGCAGCTCCTCTTGTTTCACTTTAGTATTCGTTAAGTTGGACTCATCTTTTTTCTTGTTGACTTCAGGTCTTCACTGGAGTTAATTTTACAGTCTCTTGACTCGACTCCAACATGCCTCCAGTTCCCTCCTCCTTATTGGTTTAACATTGAGTGGATGCTCCTGTTTCCTGTTTCACACTCTGATGTGAAAAGTAAAAATAAAGAACTTGGCTTTTTGATCAATAAATGTGTGAAATGGAGGAGAGAAACCTGAATCTCCCTTCAGGTTAGAGTTGAATTATGTCGAACCGACGCCTCCTCAGGGAGACAGAAAGTACTCACACACTCCTCCTCAGGTCACTGTGTGTGTGTGTGTGTGTGTGTGTGTGTGTGCGTGCGTGCATGTTTTTGTGTAACAGATGTTTTACGTCAACACACACACATTAAACTGGTCCAGTCATATATTAGAAAATATTGAAACATAGATTGATATAAAACAAATGATCAGGTTTATTAAGTCTATAAACTTCATGCTTTGATACTTGATTCAGTTTGACTCTATAAAATATATTATAGATTAGATTATAAATATATACAACATTCTGTTTGTCGTCCAGCCTGAAATCTTTCCAACAAAATTTATGAAAGACATAAATTAAAGTCAAACTATGACTATGAGTACATGGCCAAAAGTATGTGGACGCCCCCGTTCAGTCAGTTTTATGTTCCTGAAGGAGGCTGAAAGACTGCTGTGATTTACAGCTGTGTGTGTGTGTGTGTGTGTGTGTGTGTGTGTGTGTGTGTGTGTGTGTGTGTGTGTGTGTGTCAGTGGAGCAGGGTTAATAGAATTAGCTGGCTGTAATAAACCTGTCTGATCAAATGATCGTTACAAGCAGAGATACACCTACACACACACACACACACTGACATCCATTACTGCTAACAGCATTGTCCTGTCGCTCATTAGATTAGCATAGATTAGCCTTGACATGCATCTGTGTGTGTGTGCGTGTGTGTGTGTGTGTGTTCATGTTAAGTGTTGCTGAATCAATCAATCCTGACACCTCGCTGATGATGTCATGACACACACGCGCACACACACGCACACACACACACACACACAGAGTGAGTCTCCATTGAAATCAGATATGGAAACATATAAAAGCTGTTTTGCTGCAGTATTTTTTCTGTAAAGTGAGGTTACCTCCTGCTCTCTGGCTCTATTCACTCATCTCTTTAGAGTGTGTGTGAGCGAGGGGGCTCAGGGGTCAAAGGTAAGGACAGCTGATTGGAGTCAGGGAGGTCGACTCGGCTCTACAGGAAAATGCGGTTTGTCAAGATGAAAAATACTGAAGTCAGGAAAATTTAACATACGTTTTTATTTAATAGATAAAAGTTGTGACAAAAACAACTTGAATTAAAAAAATAGTTTAGAGTGAAGACACAATTTAGTGAAATAAAAAGGGAATTAAAACTATCTCAGTCTTAAATCTACTTTATCTGATGCCATTGCGTCTCTTTCAGGTCATTTTGTGTCTCTTTGTGGACATTTTCCGTCTTATGTCGTTTTGTGTCTCTTTGTAGTCGTTTGGTGTCTCTGTGGTGGTTTTGTGTCTCTTTGAATGCGTCTCTTTGTGGTGGTTTTGCATCTCTTGCACCACACCACAGAGACACAAAACCACCATAAAGAGGCGACCATAAAGAGGTGACCACAAAGAGACGCATACAGAGAGACGAAAAACCACCACAGAGACGCAAAACGACCACAAAGAGATGCATACAGAGAGACACAAAACCACCACAAAGAGACGCATACAGAGAGACACAAAACCACCGCAAAGAGACGCAAAACGACCACAAAGAGGCGCATACAGAGAGAAACAAAACCACCACAAAAAGATGGTGCGTCTTTGTATGCGTCTCTGTGGTCGTTTTGCGTCTCTTTGTGGTCATTTTGTGTCTCTGTGGTTGTTTTGCATCTCTTTCAGTCATCTCACGTCTTCAGGCGACATTATAGTTTGGTCAGAAACATTTACACACAACAGGTTTCTGTGTAACCAGAGGCAGACCGGTTTGAACAGCAGATTAAGAGTTTGTGTTGCAGATGGAGAGACAGAGAGAGATTTTCTAAATCAACTTTATTAGCCGCTCTTCAAATGTACACAGCGTACATTAAAAGCCTAATAAATTACATTAAAAACCTTCCAGAAATAAATAAGTAACTTAGACGAACACATCTCCATAGCTGAGTTCTCCCTCTGCCACAGAACAGAGAACCTTTTTGAAACCCCAGACCTGCTGGAACGAGTCCGGGTCACCTGCTGCCTTATAGGACTCTGGACTTGATCATCTTTACACACACAGGAACAACATCAACGATCAACCCGTCCTCCACCGTCCTCTTCCGGCTCACATACACCGCCATCTTGGCCTGTCCTAAAACAAAGTTTAAAACCTGGCATTTGTGCTTGTGCTGGCGAGTGTATTTAAAACCACAAATAAAAACCTGTTTGTTAAAAACCTCTCCACATCTGGTAAAAACAGTTTGTAGAAACAGAAACAGTGCAGAAAGACAGTGACACTCATAAAAACAGTGAAAGACAGTCTCTCTTTGGTCATAAAATGGACATTTGTCCTCTACAGATGGATTGATGACCGACACAAAGGAGTTCACTGCTATAATTCCATGAAGGATCCTCCACTGCAAGTCAGCATGTTTTTTTGACAGTGGAGGTTTGTACAAAGACCTCCATGAAGGTCTTGATCTGGGATCCAGACCCAGGTAACTCCTCCATGGAGTGTCAGTCCGTCCGTTTAATTTGTCTCTGTTCAAAGTTTTTACCATTAGTTTGTAAAAGGTTTTCCCTGAGGCCCCCTCCAGGGAGGCAGGATTTACAGGCTCCATCAGAGGTCCAGTTTTTATAATCCAGGGCCTGGCAGATGGCAGGATACGGATCCTCTCTGTTTGGAGCGACTGTACCGTTGATAAAAGAGTTTAAAAGTAGGCACTCAGTTTGCGTCTCCAGTGCTCCAGCAGCAGCCAGCCTACCGGGGTCCTCCAACCGAAGCCCAGACAGCTCCACTACCTGTCCCAGCGTGGAGACCCCTGCAGTCTGCAGCAGTCTGGACAGTGTGGCTCCTCCCCAGCTGGGACAATCCAGCCAAGTGCCCAACAGGACGGGTTCCTGTAGGAGCCAGTACAGGGAACCCGCCTTCTCCTGTCTCTCTTTCTTCAGCAGGTTCCACACCCTAAAAACACTCTTATAAAAACCCGGCAGGGACAATGTGCTCATCTCGGTGGTATCCATTAACAACAGGTTAAAATCTAGACCCAGGTTGTTAAAACGTTTCAGGATGCAACAGGATAAAGGTCTCCACAGAGTGTCCTTTGGTCCAGTAAGCATTCTTTGTAAGAATTGTAGGCGGAAAGCAGCGCCCCTGCTGGCTAGAAGGACCAGGCCCTGCCCCCCCCCCCCTCCTCCTTAGGAAGGAAGAGGACACTCTGTGGGACAAAATCAATTAAAACCCTCTGTATCTGAGCCAGGAGAGAAACTGGAGGATCGACGCAGGCCAACCGGTGCCACAGGGCAGATGAAACAAGGTTGTTTAAAATCAAGGTACGGCCTCTGTAGGACATCTATGGTAAAAGCCACTTCCACTTTGAGAGCCGACCTTTTCAAGGACAAATCGTCCCAGTTCTTCCTTGTGAAGGCCTCATCGCCGAGGAAAACTCCAAGGTATTTGAGCCCTCCCTTCTTCCAGACTAAAGCACCAGGGAGCCTGAGCTGATCCCCCAGCCTCTCCCCCACCATCACAGCCTCGCTCTTCCCCCAGTTTACCTTTGCAGATGAGATAAAACCAAACTTGTTGACAGCGTCTGCTAAAATGTCCACATCTCTTTGTGTATTGACCAGCACAATAAGGCCATCAGCATACGCAGACAACTTAAAAGGCACATTACAATGAGGGAAACACACACCACTAAGATCATCTCTCAGTTTGTGAAGCAGAGGCTCGAAGGCTACAGAATACAGCATGCCAGAGAGAGAGCATCCCTGTCTCACCCCCCTCTAGATGTTAAAAGGAGCACTCAGGCCGCCATTTATTTTCAGGACACTCAAAATGTCACTATAGAGAACCCGTATCTTGGCTATAAAGCCTGGGTTGAACCCAAAGGCAGCCAAAGTCTGCCATAAGTACTGGTGTTCAACCCGGTCAAAAGCCTTTTCCTGGTCTATGGAAATAAGACCGGTGTCTATAGCCAATGAACTGGAGAGTTCCAAAACATCTCGAATTAAAGTGACATTGTCACTTATGAGCCTGCCGGGCACACAGTAAGTCTGGTCAGGGTGGATGATGGATGCCATCACCTCTCTCATCCTCAAGGCCAGAGCTTTGGACAGGATTTTATAATCCGTGCACAGCAGAGAGACCGGCCTCCAGTTCTTGAGGTCCTGCAGGTCTCCCTTCTTGGGCAGCAGAGTGATGACGGCCCTCCTGCAGCTCAGAGGTCTCCCTCTCTGGAGTCTGTCTGTCAGGACCTCGAGCAGGTCTTCTCCTACTTCAGACCAGAAGGACTTATAGAAGTCCACAGGAAGGCCGTCCATCCCCGGAGCTCTGCCGCTCTGCAAACTCGCCATGGATGTGAACAGCTCCTGCAGAGTTATGTCTGCCTCCAGGTGACGGTTTGCTTCTGTGCTCACCTGAGGGAGACCATTGAGGAAACTGCTGTGCACATCTGGATTATGTGACCATTCACCCTTAAAGAGGTCTCTGTAGAAACCGGCAGCAAACTTCCTGATCTCAGATGAGTCTGAGATCTCAGAGCCATTACCCGATCGTAAAGCATGAATGATCTTCCTTTGTCCATTTTTCTGCTCCAACCCAAAGAAGAACTGAGAGGGGGCGTCCATCTGTGAGATGTTCAGGAAACGAAACCTGACCAGAGCTCCCTGTGCCGTAACGCCCAGCATGCTGGCTATGGCCGATTTTTTGGACTTGAGGGAGTCTAAAAGCCCTCGATCTCCTGTAGACTCTGCTAAAGTCTGCAGTTCTACTACCTCCGTCTCCAGATCCTTCATAGACCGGGTTATGTCTCTAGTGACATTGCGAGTGAACTGCTGGCAAAGTTGTTTAATTTGTACTTTGCCAAAATCCCACCACTGCTGAATACAGCTAAAAGCAGGTTTGCTCTCTCTGTGGGAACACCAAAACAATTTAAAAGCAGTTTTAAAAACCTGGTCATTTAAAAGAGCTGTGTTAAAATGCCAATAGGCGCTATTTAAAGGAACATTTTTTATAAAAACAGAGCAGGAGACAAGACAGTGATCAGAAAAGCCCACAGGCTGAATGTGACTTCTCTTAAAGATGTTCACATGGTGATTAAAACAATAGAGGCGGTCCAGTCTGGCCAGAGATAAAACATTTCCTCTTGAGTGACTCCAGGTGTACTGCCTGTTATTCCTGTTAAAACCCCTCCACACATCAGACAGCTCATGCGTCTCAATGAGCTGCCTGATCCTGCAGGACGAGGCAGGATGAGGCTCAGGATGATTCCTGTCCAGGTTCGGACTTTCTGTGCAATTAAAATCACCCCCTAAAAACAGAAAATCATAGTTGCTACAAGCTCTAACGGTATCAGATAAAATGTTTAAAAATGCCACCCTGTCCACCCCATTGGTGGGCGCGTAGACATTTAAAAACACTAACTTTACCTTTTCATAAAGAGCTTTAACGCTCAATAAAACACCTGGAATAATTTCTTCCACTTCGTAGGAAACGGGTAAAAAACTTCTGGCTTCTAAAATCCCCACTCCTCCACTGCAGCTGGACTTGTGGCTTAAAATGACACCCCCATTAAAAGCCCTCCTCCAGTCACTCTCATTGTCTTTGGTGCTGTGGGTTTCCTGTACAAACATCACGTCCACTTTCTTTAACTCCATTAGTTTAAAAAGAGCAGCTCTCTTAAGATCAGCCCTGGCTCCATTCAGGTTTAAAATGCTGATGTTAAAATCACACATGGAGATAAAAGAGACGACAGTGATGAGACCAGTCGGTAAAACAGAGAGGCTCAACATCTTTTTAGGAAACATCTTCATCAGTATTGATTTGTGGTTTCACTCTCACTATCAGTTTTCTCAGTCGATATATTTCCTGATCTGTGAGCAGCACCTCACCACATGTTCCTGACTTTCTGGTCAGAGGCCTGGCTGACTTCACGGACAGTCTGAGATCTGAGAAGTGATCTCCGACTATCGGCAGCCGGGCTCCTTTGGTTCGCTCCAGAAAAGCCTGGATGTCAGCAGGAGAGTAAAGAGGCTGTGGATCATCCTGAGTCAGAGAGAAGTCGCTCTCTGACTCCACCGACACTTTGGCCTCTTTAGTCGCTTTCTTTGCTTTAATACTGTCCTGCACAGAGTCCTTTTCTGATGGATTTTTAACACTTTCTCATGTGACATCTCCTCATCCTCAATGAACTCCTCACACACATTCATCCGTTCATCAGTTTGACTTTTTCCACACTCGGTTTGTTTACTTTGATCATTTCCCAACACGTTTTCTTCCACTGTCTCAGTTTGCTCTTTATTTCTTTGTTCGTTAAAATCTTTAAACTGCCCCACACCGGTGGAGCACACGGGGGAACCGCAGCAGCGGCAGAAGCGGGCCGCTGTGCTTCAGCCTTCTCCGGACAGGAGCGGACTAAGTGTCCCTCTGCTCCGCATCTGAAACACTTCATCGACTCCGATGAAGCAAACACCAAATAACTAAAACCCTCCACCTTGAAATGAAAAGACAGGTTCAGGTCGTGTGCGGTGTCCTTCAGGATCATGTACACCTGCCTCCTGTGACACACCACATGCTTCAGTTTGGGTGATTTGCAGCCCAGAGAAACCATTTTTATTTGGGAAACCAGCTGTCCATATCGGGACAGCTCTTTTGCCAAAACTTCATTCTTGATGAATGGGGGGGGGGGCATTAGAAATGGTGACTTTAGTGGCCGGGCTAACGAGGGGGAGAACGGGAGTAAAGGTGTCTTGAATGACTACACCTTTCTCAACCACCTCGCTAACTTTAGCCGTGCTGTCCAGAAACAGAACAATGGCCCCGTTCATACGGAGGCAGACTTCACGCTGCCACAACCCACCACGCTCCCCACCGCCACCCCCGCCTCCTCCACGGAGCCCCGCACCGCCGGGATGAGTTTGATGGCATGACGCCGAGTCAGCTTCTCAAGCTCGGCCGCAGCAGCCTCCGCCACCGGCATGGTGCTAAACAAAGCACACCCCACCAACCCTACACCTACACCTACACCACCCCTCTAACACACACCGCTAAACAAAGACAAGATCAATAACACAGAAACATAAACACAGAAACCCAAAGAAAAGAAAAAGTTAGAAAAACTCACTCACACTGAATCAACTCTGCGATTCCACTCAGCTCCGCACTCAGTCCGCCATACTCACAGAGAGGGGGGGGGGGAGAGGAGAGGGGGGGGGGGGGGACAGAGAGAGAGAGAGAGAGAGAGGGAGAGAGAGGGAGAGGGAGACAGAGAGGGAGAGAGAGAGGGGGGGGAGGGAGAGAGAGAGACTAAGAGAGATAGAGAGAGAGACTGAGAGAGAGAGACAGGGAGAGACAGAGAGATACTGAGAGAGACAGACAGAGACAGAGAGAGAGAGACAGAGAGAGAGAGAGAGAGAGACTGAGAGAGAGAGAGAGACAGGGAGAGACAGAGAGATACTGAGAGAGACAGACAGAGACAGAAAGAGAGACAGACAGAGAGAGAGAGAGAGACTGAGAGAGAGAGAGAGACAGGGAGAGACAGAGAGATACTGAGAGAGACAGACAGAGACAGAAAGAGAGACAGACAGAGAGAGAGAGAGAGAGAGAGAGACTGAGAGAGAGACTGAGAGAGAGTTTGTGTGTTCAGGTCTGAATCAGAGAAGAAACGCTGCAGGTTTTTACTGTCTGATTGAACCACAGAAGAAGATATAGGTGACATGAGGGGGAGGAGGGCAACGTCGCCTCAGGGCGCTTTCACCGTCCTCCATGTTAACCCCCCCCCCCACACACACACACACACACACACACACAACTGCTTTCACTGATGTCTTACTTTTCAGTTTAAAAGCCTGTTTTTTATATATATATATATATTTTTTTTCTTTTCCATTTTCAGGTCAGGGTTAAACTTTCCACTGCGTGTGTGTTTGTGTGTTTGTGAGCAATCGGACAAATGGATGTTTTTTTATTCACACACTCGGAATAGAAAGAGAGAAAATACATCAAGCTTTTAAAATGGACAGTGTTTTTCTGTGTGTGGAGATACAGATGATGGTAGATGGACAGACGAGAGGATGAAAGGATGTTTTTGTTGTTTAAAGATGTTATTTTTCCTCTGCAGTGGTTATACAAGAGATAGACAGATAGAAACATAGAAATATGGATGTATAAAGATGATTTTAAGATAGAGATGGATGGCGATAGAGAAAACAAATCAGTAGAAAGAAAGAAAACTCCATAGAAAGAAATATAGAGCCAGAGATGGACTGAAAGATAGAGATAAATAGAGGAATAAAAAGACAGAAATGGTGGAAACAGGTGGAAATACATGGAGAGGTAGAAAGAGAGCCAAAACAAATCTAAAAATAAAGAAAATAAAAAGCATCAAATCCTCACATTTGATCAAACCGATCAAGAGTATTAGTATTTTTGTATAAAAAGAAGACAATAATAATAACAATAATTTGATGAACAAAATAGTTGCAGTTTTATGTTCTATCGATCAGCTAATCAACTTATCGAATAATTGTTTCATATCTGGATAGTGTCATTAGTGTTCACTCAGAGTTTTTCAGTATTGTCATTTTTGTTAGTGATTTATGATTTTTGTCTGAACATTTGATGGTGCCAGTAGTTTTTGTATTGTTTGGAAATGTGAACACAGCAGGCTGGTTGTTGTAAGTTCATGCAGACGGGGTTGTATGCATGACGCAATAACAAAAACATTTATTAACCACAGAAATTATTTTAACATTTCATGACTAGTCACAAAGCTCTGAATGCTTTAATACCATCTCTGCTTACTGCTAACTCCCAACGAGCACTAAAGGGTTAAACACAAAGACCACCTTTAAATTGAAACCAAACTGTGAAACAGCCTGCCCCCCCCCCCCCCCCCCCAATCATTCAACTGATTTAATTCCAGAAAGAAACATCTGAAAACAGGACAAACAAAACTCTGTAAAAAAAGAAAACTGGAGGAAGTGTGTGTGTGTGTGTGTGTGTGTGTGTGTGTGTGTGTGTGTGTGTGTGTGTGTGTGTGTGTGAGTGAGTGACTCAGGCTACCTTCGGGGACACATTTCAGACTAAAGACCAATTAATTGGGGACAAAAGCCGCGTCCCCAATTCGGAAAAAGCTGATTTTGGCTCACTGGTCATGGTTAGGGTCAGAGTAAGTCTCCTCGAAATGAATGTAAATGTATGTAATGTCCCCTAAAGTGACCTAAGTCAACGTGTGTGTGTGTGTGTGTGTGTGTGTGTGTGTGTGTGTGTGAAAGAGAGATTTTTTTATGGCTCATATATTTTAAAAGCAGAACTAATTTAATTAAATTTACGACCGCAATTACAGCAAAACGTTCACAGTCTCATCTCCAGTTTAGTCACAGCTCATTAAAGAAACTCCAGCTGTCATACCACCTTAAAAACCTACTATATAACCTTCACAGACAAACACGACCCCCCTACTCCACCTTAAAGACTTCACTCATACCACCTTAACAGACACAACATTTTGAACCCTTCCAAGAGGGAGACAAATGCATAGTCAAAGAAATACAGTCTTAATTCATTAAACCTCAATTCATTCAGTCTTACTCATACCACCTTAAAATCCTACAATGCAAACTTTAAAACCCTCCGATACCACGTTAACATAAAAATAAAGCCTTAAAACCCTAATTATTCCACCTCAAACACAAACGCTCGCAAACGAAAAATACAACTGCAAAGCCCCATTCATACCACCTTAACTGAGATACATAGCTCACTCCGTACCACCTTAAAACAGATGAAACACCTAAAAATCCCACTTTTACCACCTTAAGAGGCCAAGTCCACAGAGTCTGTTCTATATACAACAGCAGTGTGTGTGTGTGTGTGTGTGTGTGTGTGTGTGTGTGTGTGTGCATCGCCTCAGGGCGAGAGACACCAACAGAGAACTGTGAGAGAGTCTTCTTCAGTTTTATTTTCTCCATTTGAAAAGACGAAACAGAAGAAGTTGGAGTTTGACCTCCAGAAAGACAGACAGACAGACAGACAGACAGAGAGACAAACAGAGACAGAAAGACAGACAGACAGGGAGACAGAGAGAGACAGACAGAGAGACATACAGAGAGAGACAGACAGACAGATAGACAGACAGACAGAGACAGACAGACAGAGAGACAAGGAGAAAGAGAGAGACAGACAGAGAGACAGGCAGAGACAGACAGAGAGACATACAGAGAGAGACAGACAGACAGATAGACAGACAGACAGAGACAGACAGACAGAGAGAGACAGTCAGACAGAGACAGAAAGACAGACAGACAGAGAGACAGGGAGAAAGAGAGAGACAGACAGAGGGAGAGACAGACAGACCGAGAGAGACAGACAGAAAGACAGAGAGATAGAGACAGAGACAGACAGACAGAGACAGAGAGACAGGGAGAAAGAGACAGACAGAAAGACAGAGAGACAGACAGAGAGACAGACAGACAGAAAGACAGAGAGAGGCAGACAGACAAACAGACAGACAGCTGGACTGGACTCTGAGCTGGACTCTGAGTTGTGAATTTGTTTGTTTTCCGTCTCTACAGGAAGTTGGCGAAGAAGAGGAAGGAAACTCTGAGCTCCAGACAGGAAATGACTCTGATGGTCAACAACTCACAACACACAACCATGGTGGACACACACACACACACACTTAATGGACGCAGTGAGTACACAAAAACACACACACACAAAAAGACACAAATCTCATGTTTTTTAATTTACAGAGACGAGACGAGTGATGACAGTTGAGACAGAATGAGACGAGACAAGACGAGATAAAGATAATAGAAGTTGAAAAGATGAGACAAGACGAGAGACAAATTAATAATTTATTAAATGAGACAAAATATGATGAGAAAGATTAGAGAGACAAAGAGACAAGAAAAACATGAGACAAAGTGAGAAAGAATGGAAACAAAAGAAAGACAAGGTGAGACAGGACACAAAAAGGAGATGAGACAATTAGAGAGACAAACAGGTGAAGACAAGGCGAGATAGAGATGAGAGTAGAGGTGGAGACAAGACAAGAAACAGAGGACAGTTTAGACATAAAGACTGAAGAAACACAGGTTAAACTGATGAGACAGACAAGAGACAAAGAGACTAAATCATCAAGCTGCCTTTGTCCTCGGCCCTCTTTCCATCATTCAGTCTGTGTTTAATATTGTATTAGAGACAGACAGACAGACAGACAGTCTGTCTTCAGAGCTGCAGCTTTGTCCTCTTCAGCTTTAACAAGTTTAGTATTCAGAGCTGAGCGAGATGATGTGACTGCAGGTGATATGACCGAATGTTTTATCATGAAGTGACGGACTGTCAGAGAGGCAGCTGGAGGGGGGAGAGAGGGGGAGAGAGCTGGGTGACTGAGGGGTGACGGAGGGGTGACGGAGGGATGATGGAGGTTTAGAGGACAGAGGAGCCCACCTTCCCTCAGGCTCTCACCTCCTCTGAGCTCCTCCAGCAGACACAATGTCTTCTTCTCTCTGCTGATGTTTAATAATCATTTCATCTGGGATCAAAAAAGAGTTGAACGTTTCCCGATAACGACCGCCGACACTGGGCCGGCACTGAGCCAAAGCTGGGCCAAAGCTGAGCCAAAACTGGGCCAAAGCTGGGCCACAAACCTGACCAAAGCCTGGTGGGAATACACTGTATGGCCCAGATCTGGCTCACATCATCACATGGTGGCAGGACTCCGCTGCGGGTTTAATGTTTCAAGATAACAATCATAGATTTGGTGAAATCTGGTCCGACACATGTTGAAGAACAATAACACCAAAGTCTGTTTTGGGGTTTAACTGAAGAAAATCGGCTGCCATCCTGTTTTGGGACGTAATGCATTTGTTGGGGACATTTGCTGCTCTAGTGAGTATTCGTTACAGCACAACGGAGTATTTAGGAGACATTAAGGTTGTGTCTGTTGTTTCTCTGTCTAGCTGTGTCGTCTCCGTCCTCCTTCACCCTGAAGACAAACACCATCAGCACCACCGTCCCTAACTCCTACTACCCAGGTACATGTTTTATTTATTAAACTGTATGAGCTGCTGTCAAAGATGTGATACAGCCGAGACTAAAGCAACATTCAGGCAGGATGAACACCACAGGGGGAGTCATCTCTTGGATTTAACTCATGTTCAGGACGACACTTTAACCCACAGGATGTGGTCTGTGAAAGACATGGACATTCAGCAGGACAAACATACTGCAGGAGGTCAAGCTGAGTCAAAGATCGCACTTCTTCTCAGAGTCATAACTCACAGACATGAAACGCATGTTGAATCATTCAGAGTGACGTCCACTTCCAGAGGAGATCATTATCTCTGATGTCCATCAGAATAAACCTCCAGAGATCATCAGAGACATCAGAGAGAAAGACGCTGCAGAACCTGCCTGAGAATCCTGCTGTTTCCTTCAGTCTCACAGTGATCCTTGAGGTTCACTTCCTAAAGCAGACACATTTTAATTCAATTCAATTCAATTCAATTTTATTTATATAGCGCCAAATCACAACAAAAGTCATCCCATGACACTTTACAAATAGAGCAGGTCTCGACCGACTCTTTATAATGTTATTACAGAGACCCAACAATTCCCACCATGAGCAAGCACTTTGGCGACAGTAGCAAGGAAAAACTTCCTTTAATCACTTGTGATGCAGCATAGAGTCTTTGAAATCACTTTACTCACCACCAACAATGAAACGTTATGATGAAGCATGCATTATTATAGATGCATCAATATGTGCTTCACTTTACACATATAATGAGAACTGCATGACTGTTATGAGTCCTGACCACAGCTGATTGTTGAGGTGTGTATAGGGAGTCAGAACGTGTTGTAAGGCCCATCAGTCAGCCTCTGGTTTATATCATGATCATGATAACATGATAAGACACTTGAATTTATAATTCATTACACCTCACATCTATAAAGTTTTATGGCCGTTGATACAGTGCATCAGAAAGCATTATGTGTGTTTATGAGTGTGGTCAGAAAGCATTATGATTACAGTGATTGTTAACCAGATGTTTGCTGCTTTACTGTTGTAGACACACGCTGCAAAGAAAAAAGATCAATATCAACGAAATCCCAACGGAAGTGATTGAATCTAATTTTAATATTGTGTTATTAGTTGTTAATTGTTTTAGTTTCTCCAGTACCTGGATGTTTTGTCTGATAGTGGACATTCAGCACACATAAAAGATCTAACGAGACCTGAAACGCCTAAATCTGGCTCAATCCTGGTGGATTGGTGACCAGTCCAAGTACGCTGGTGTGATGGCGGGTGCCGACATTGGGCCAAAGCTGGGCCGAGTGCTGCTGACTGGAGCTGCTAAAATAAGTTCACGTCCCCGAAACTGACCGAAGCCTGGTGGGAATACACTGTGTGGCCCAAATCCGGCTCACATGTGGTCCTCTGGTGCCGGAACTCCGCCGTGTGTGTCGACATTCAGCCACAGTCGGGTCACATGGAAACATGTACAGAGATGTAGGGAGCTGACTTTTCCTTCTTCTTTTCTTTTTCCTTTGTCCTGTCTGTCTGTTTCGCTGTCTGTCTGTCTGTATCTGTCTCTCTCTCTCTGTCTGTCTGCTGCTGATGTGTCCTGATGGCAGATCCCTTCGTACCGACGGCCATTCTTGGTGAGACACTTTTCCTTTCTTTCCTCTGTAGGACGAAAAAAAACAACCTGCACATGTAGACAGACAGGAAGTAGACAGACAGACAGGGAGTGGACAGACAGGTGAGACAGAGAAGAGAGAGACAGATGAAAGGATAGAGATGAGGATGGAGAGAATGAGAAAGAGAAAGAGAGAGTGATATTTTGGCTTCCATCCATCCCTGCTTGCTTCTCTTCTCGCGTCACTGCTTTTAGTTCTTTGGGGTTTTTTTCTTTTTGAAGACTTCAAAACTTTTTTTATTCTTTTTTTTTTCTCCAAATCCTCCATCTTTAATTATTATATCCATTTAATTTTACAGATGATTTCTGTAATTAATTTTAGAATTATTAAAGTATTACTTTATGTATTCTATATTGTAACTTTTGTATGTAGTGTTTTATTCTTATTATTGTATAACTAAGTCAGTTACTCTTTTATTATGTTTTTTATTGTTTTGGTTTTTAAATGACGGTGGGCTTCACTCCATCCCCGCATCCACAACATTCCTGCGTGTCGTGTTGACGTCACGTCTGTCTGTGACCTCCAACCTCTGCATGGACACAACACGCCCACGAGGACTGGGGGGAGGAAAACTAAAAAAAAGATCAATAAAACCAGAAACAACAGAGGAGTCAGTCAGAGGTCCCATCAGCAGCTAGTCTTACTCTCTGGACGTCTTGGTTGTGGTTCTTGGATGTTGCAGATGTTTGTGGATTTTCAGATTTTCTTTGTTTAACATGAAATGAGCAGGAGGCTGAGCTAACTCAAACAAACACGACTTTCAATTCAAAATCAAGAATGCTGTGCTAAGCTAGTTCGCCCTCCATTGTCTGTTCAAAATATTGCACCTTTAATTGTCATCACATACAGAAGAAGGACAGTGACACAGCTGAAAGGCTACTCATACTCTCTGGTTGATTTGTCTTTAGTTGTTTTACAGTAAATCATATGAATATTACCCCAAGGTAGGGCTGTAAATAAACATTATTTTCACTATTGATCAATTAAATGAAGCCAAAAAGTACATGTCAAACACATTTTTGGGACATTTAGAAACAGTGTCATATCTTGGTCTCAATTCTTACAAAAACACATTTAAGGAACCCTAAAAAACATGATAATGTAAAATATCAGCTGATATATCCTTATCTGCCTCAACAATCAGGCTAACACCAGGCTGAAAGGTTTTATTTTACTGCTACACCTCACCAGTGATGTCACAGTGCACTGACCACACCCAGAGAACACTTCTACATCACTGCAACACCACAGGAAGTCGGCCAAAACAAGACGTTCAGCTGGTGGAAAGTTACGCTCTCGTGACTGTGATCATTCAAAACTTTAGTAGATGGAAGTCAACATAGTTTTAGAATTGCTGCCAAAAATCATGAATTTAAATAGCTCCCCAAAGTCCTGAAAGGCAAGATTTTCATGTCTTCATCGGTAGAACATACAACACCCTAAACTGCTATAATACTTCATTAATACTTTACTGTCCATTATTTATCGTTTATGCTCAGTATATAAACATGTAATCGATAACAGACAATGTAGTTATAAACAGATATAAGGACATTTTTAGTGTTTATTAATATTCAGTATTTGTTCCAACTATGAACACATTTTATATTATTACAGCTCTTTAATTATATTATCATTCGTTATTTGTTTATACAGCAGTCAACACTTCTGTCTGCAGTTATAGTTGTTAACAAATACACTAATAAACACTTCAGTCTGTAACAGTCTGTGATTAACTGTTTATTACATGTTTATAGACAACTTATAAATGATAAATAAGGGGGTTAAAGTAAAATGTTGCCATGTCTCCTAGAAATTACGTTTATATTCTACTAAATTGCAACAGAAAATGTAATACCTCCTTAATTATGATTTGACAAAATAATGACATTGAACATAATTGTTCATAAAGTCATAAAATGTTTGGCAAAATGTTCACTGACAATGTACTTAATTAGTTTAGCAACTAAAGCTAACTAATGCTAATGAATTTGTGGTTCTCTGTAGACAACTCACAGCTGTGTGCAGGTTCAGGCATAAATACGTCTCACCTCCCTTATCTGTGCTAAAAGACTACGTTACCAGTTTAGGCTAAACTCGGAAGCTAACTGCTATGCTCAATGAGTTGTTAGGCTAGTTTAATGTCCAAGTGAAGTAAGGGGAACACTAAAAGCAAACTGTTGCGTAAATTCCTGTTTCTCCTCTCTCCTCAGGCTAACTAAACTGTCTTCAAGCCAGGGGTTCTGACTTTAGCCGAGGAGTCCTACACTTAGGGTACAGTTAGTCAGGTTAGCCTAGCTGTTACGAGTTCAAATAGAGCTACTACAGTGCTAGGAGCTAATTCCTGTTTGATTCATGCTAGCTGTGTGTTAGCAGTAGACTAGCTTAAGTCCAGGCTAAAGCTAAAGCTAAAGTTGTTGCTTATACCCTGTCTCCTTTCTCTTCTTCTTCTCTTCTATCTTTCTCTGTGTTAAGTGCCCATTAATGGTAAGTGGTTAAATTTGGGGCTAAGGGGGGGACTCATGTTGGGGGGGGGGGGGGGGAGGGGGTCTGTCACCACTGCGCATGGAGCCACACCCACCACCCGCTGTGAAGTCATCAGTTAGCCTCATTTTTACCCCCTGTGAAATTGTGACATCACAATCCCCAACTCCACCCACCATTTCACCTCGAACCAATCGGGTTTCAGCTCTGCCCATCTCTCTTTCTCTGATTGGTTGACGTTTTTGTTGTTGTGGTTGTCTTATCCGTCCTCCTCCATCCAATCACAAACCGTCACCTCCATCGCATTGCATCTCCTCGCCCTCGCCATGATTGGTTGGGCTGTTTGGGAAAGAGAGTTTCTGATTGGTCAGTCAGCCCCCAGGCTAGCCAATAAGAACAGAGTTAGAGAGTGTAGTGGTAAGGTATGTCCGCCGAGTCTTTGTTGAAATGTTCACATCAGAGTCCTGGACATTTTTTCAAGGATCACAGTCAATAAAAAAAACAGTTTACCAAAAAGGTTTGTTTTGTTCCAGGACTCTGAACTCTCTGCTCTTTTCACACTGCAGCTCCAAGAACCTGGACCACATCTGGACCAGTACTCATACCATGCTGTACTGGATCTGGATCAGTACTCATACCATGCTGTACTGGATCTAGACCAGTACTCATACCATGTTGTACTGGATCCGGAGCAGTACTGATACCATGTTGTGCTGGATCTGTACCAGTACTCATACCATGCTGTGCTGGATCTAGACCAGCACCTGGTTCCTATCTTAGAATAAATTGGGGTTGAAACTCCTTTTTGTTTGATCAGATTATTGATCTGTGATTGATAGTTACAGCAGCAGTGTGAAAAGAAACCAGCACCAATCACCATCCTCTCTCCAGTCGTGATTTGACGTCATGTGACGTGTGTCATTCATCTGTGTTGTTGTGTTAACAACATGGTAGCTGTGGATGTGGATCAGGACTTGTTATTATCGGATCACTGGTCCTTTGTAGAACAACAAATCTCAAGCTGAGCAGACGCTGTAGCATTTTATTCATCTTTCAATCCGTTGTTTTGTCTTTTAACTTCCTGTCTACACCGGAAATGTTGCATTGTATAGCTGTTGTTACAGTATATTGAGAAGTTAAACATCAGAAGAGCTGCTGCTACAACACACAATAAGCTAGCTGTAAGCTAGGTGAGCTAGCTGTATTTATATTATCGGTTACTTTAAAATGCTAAAGCTACATCTAATTAGATTTTATGATGGATTCGATAGAATTCGGATATATAGTAATCAGATTCAATACTCGATCCAGATTCAGTAAAATCCTACCAAAGCCTAGTGTCTACAGTTTATAACAGAGAACAGCAGCCATGTTGGGAAATCAGACCACCAAACTTTTCAAACTGCCCAAAATGTTTGACCTGTCAGAAATCCAAGATTAGAATTTTATCAGGTGTTTCGACCTCCCTAACTGCGCATGAAGTTCAGTCTGAAATAAGTTTGGAAGAACAACACAGAGTTAAAACCAGGCTTCTTCTGTACAGTGTCGGCTCAAACTAATAAACTGAATAATAACTAAAAGAAGTCTGGTCCAGTCCATCGAACATGAACATACATCATATCTGCATCACGTCTGTCTGTCCTGCTGTCCACTAACTACAGCCTAAATCTGACCTGTTTCCTGTCATATTCTGTCTTCTGTTCTTCCTCCTCCTCCCCTAGACGACAGTCACACTATGACCAGTGAAACCAGTAGCCTGGTCCAGTCCCACTATAAGCAGCGGGAGTCAGAGCGGGAGGCGTTGCCCTACCAGACGGGTCAGCTGCACCCGGCCATCCGAGTGGCCGACCTGCTGCAGCACATCACCCAGATGAAGTGTGCCGAAGGTTACGGCTTCAAGGAGGAGTACGAGGTGAGGAGGACACACACACACACACATCATTCATTGACGGAAGGCATTCATGGGGGGGCGAGCTACAGAGAAGTGAGAGTGTAAAGAAGTTTTTCTCTGCTGAAATGTAACATTGTTTTTGTTCTGGTATTGATCGACCTGTGATGACATAGTTTCAGCCACTCACAACCAGCAACACGCAGCATGTAGCATATAGCCTCTCACAGCAGGAAATTCAACTATTTACAGAAAACTCAAACAGCTGTTGTGCAAAACTTCATTGAAATAAACCTCCCGTTTATTGAAGTTATTTTAGTTTGAATTATAAAAGATTCACGTCCACTATTTGCAAAAACAACTTGTTTTTCACATCACAAAGACGTTTATTTACCGCTGTTTACCGCTTGAGTTAAAAAAGTTGGAGGAAGTTGTGCATAAACATAAAGATGATCATAATAATCATAATAATTACACAATTATTAAAGAGTTTAGGTGTCTTGCCAGCCATTTGCTAGAGCCGGGCTCAGACTACAGGGCTTTTAAAATCCTAATGGATTTTGATGTGGCGTTGCATCACATACATGAGGAGAAACTTCACAGATGTTCTTCTCTCTGATCTCAAACATGCACACACTACAAGATATTATTAAGATTATCGTTCCAGAGGGAGCAATGCACCTCCTCACGTGATCTCATGTGGAAGCAGATGTAAACAAAACACAGACTGACGTGGTGCAACAACTTGCTGTAGTGATGCAGTGTGAACAGAATCAAATCAGAAATACTTTATTGATCCCTGGGGGGAAATTATACAGTACCGGTGCTCCCATTCAAGAGTAGAAAGTAGCATAAATTTAGAAATAAGAGTATGTCGAAAAATAAGATATGAAAAATAAGAAATATACACATTTACAATATTTACGTGAAAAATAAAAAATATATACAAAAGCAATGTATATATATATATATATATATGAATTGCACTCTTTAAAAGGATAAATAATGAGGTAGTATATGGCAGGTGAAGAAGGTCCAGATTTCCAGTCTGTTTGTGTTTGACACCGGCCCGGTCCACACTGCCTGGACACTGCCTTCAGCTCCTCTGCTGTTGGTTGGCCTGAAACCAGTGATTCCACTCCAGACCTCTCTGATGTTGTTCTGCTGGAGTTTCCACTCCAGCTTCCTCCTGTACTTCTCCTTGGCCTCCCTGATCTTTACCTTCAGTTCCCCCTGGATCGTTCTCACCTCTTCCCTGTTGCCAGCTCTGAAAGCCCTCTTCTTTGCATTCAGGATGGCCTTGATGTCCTTTGTCACCCATGGCTTGTTGTTTGATTAACAATGGACAGTCCTTGCTGGGACAGTGGAGTCCACACAGAAGTTGATGTAGTCCGTGATGCACTCTGTGAGCCCATCACTGTCCTCTCCATGCGGCTCACAGAGTGCCTGCCAGTCAGTCACCTCAAAACATCCCTGAAGTGTCTCATAAGCCTCCTCCGACCATCTCCTCACTGTCCTTATGGTTGCAGGCTGGCTCTTCACCAGAGGCACATAACAGGGGTTGAGGTGCACTAGGTTGTGGTCTGACCTACCCAGAGGGAGGAGGGGAGAGGAGCTGTATGCATCCTTTACGTAGCATACAGCCAGTCCAGGGTCCTCTCCTCTGTAGTAGGACAGCTCACATACTGAGTGAAGGTGGGAAATGTCTTAGTCATGGTGACGTGGTTGAAGAATGAATGCAGTTTTTTTCCAGATTTCAGCGGGGATCTCCGATGATCTGGTCTCCAAGCCAGCCGGCTTCAGAGCGATCAGCTGATCTCTGGAGTAAACAATGCGGCCCAGAGGTTGCTGCGTGACTGTTCGATGTTTGAATGAAAGTAATTCCAGAGTGAAAAAAAGTACCAGAATTCTCTCCACCTGCATGTTTGGAGAGGGCACGACTTCAAAAGTCAGTATTTTTTTTATTTAAGTACTGAGTTAAAATAAAGGAATAAGGAGAAAAGTAAGAAAAAATAAGAAAACAAACAGGAGCGACTGTAACAGGCTGCATGCACGGTCGGCGCATGCGCAGAACAAAAAAGGCTCAACGAGTCTGAAGAGACATCAACATGATGTTGTTTATTATTCAGAGAGAACTGGAGGTGAGATTTTAGTTTTAATATCTGTAGTACGCTAGCTAACGTTAGCCTCAAGGGCTAGAATGTTTACCATTGCTTGGCGACACCCCCAGGTGCTCTGGGACATGTCTGGACTATAGACTGTATATAAAGATGGATGACATGACAACTCCCTAAAAGTGAAGCCAAAACGTCTCGATCGCCCCCTGGTGACTGGCTGCAGTATAGGTCATAAGCCCCGCCCCCTCAATGTAAGTGGATGGGACATGGGCCAAACTACTATATTTTTCCCAAAGATGGTTTCTGTCATTTCAGGTAGTTCTTTTCAGCTGATGTTTGTTCAAGTGTTTTTCTGATCAGTTTGCTTTTAATTAATTATATGATGCTATGAAAACAGGGTGAGACGTCATGATTGACTGTGGTGTGCTCGCGATTGGGTCGGGCAGGTGTATGGGCGGGACCTCGATACCACGGCTCCACCCACCGATCACCACTGTGCAGACTCTGGTTCCCAATGAAGTCACCAGTGCAAGATGGCAGCGACCGTATCCAGGATACAGTGGAAGGAAGAGAGACGTGTCGGCCATTTTTATATACAGTCTGTGGTGGAGATGTGTCGGCCATCTTTATATGCAGTCTGTGGTGGAGAAGTGTCAGCTATCTTTATTTACAGTCTGTGGTGGAGAAGCGTCGGCCATCTTTATATGCAGTCTGTGGTGGAGACGCGTCGGCCATCTTTATTTACAGTCTGCGGTGGAGACACATCGGCCATCTTTATATACAGTCTGTGGTCTGGATTGGTGTCTCTCGTTGACTGTTGTGGTCCCACTCAGAGAGTACTGATGTAATGATCCAGATTTTAACTCCTAAATAGCAAACATGTCTGAAAAGATCAGGGCGGGTTAGGGTTAGAGTCTGCGAGCAGTTCTGGAGGTTTAAGACTGGACTTGTTAACCCCTCACATTACCAGAGAATCTTGGCCGAACATCGGTACCAACCAGGGTTCCTGGCCAGATTTCTCCTCCGATTCTCGGGGGGGGGGTGAATCAGGGATAGATAGGCCCAAAACTCTTGTAGTCTGGGCCCGGCTTTAAGTTTTTCAGTCTGCTAGTTGCTACATTGATGCTGGGGGGTTAATACTGTGTTATTGTGTGTTTACTAGGACAAGGTGGTAAGCAGGGTGTCAGGGGTGGTTGCTAAGTGGTTGCCATTTGGTTGCTAAGTAATTTCTAGGGTGTTAAAGTTGACTGTTGTGATGTTTCATGATTGGTAGGCAGTTTCTAGGGTGTTGCTAATTGGTTGCCAGGATGCTCGGGCTGGTTATTAGGGTGTAGGTTATTGTTTTGACTTTTTTTTTGTAATTTATCATTTTTGTGAATTATACCCAAACACACCAAAAACAAACTAACAGGGGAGGTCATTGCTAAGGTGTTACCAGGTGGATGCTACAGAGTATGAGGTGGTTGCTATGGTGTTTCTGGGTGGCTGCCTAGGTGGACTATACGTCACCAGTGGCTGCAGGTGGGGATCAATTTCATTATCAATTCATCTGTTAATCATTTATTCAATCCATGGATTCATCTTTTAGTCTAAAAATGACAAACAAAATAACACCCTCACCACTGCCCCAAGGATACATTCTATTGACTAGTTCTGTAATTTATTGATTATTATTTAGACCAAAAAACATGTTGTTGTCTTCTCGTGTCCGGCCGACAGTCCAACACCCAGAGAGACTGATCAATAAATGACGTAATCAGCAGTTTATGACAATTTAAAATATTGCTGTTATCAATGAATCGACTCGTCGTTTCAGCACTAATCAGCAGCAGAGTGATTAGAGAGAGAGGGAGGGAAGAAGAAGAAGAAGAAGAAGAAGAAGAAGAAACACACTAGTAAACACACCAGTAATGTTCAATAACAGCAGCGTGTGTTTGTGTGTGTGTGTGTGTGTGTGTGTGCACTCCACATGTTTACCCATTTTCATCAGGAGAGAAACTTACTAATGGATGTTACTTACCTGAACACACACACACACACGGACATACATTATAGATCTTCCCTCCAGCTAATGGGCCAAAACAGGGACTAGCTTGTGTGTATGTATATATATATATATATATATATATATATATATATGTGTGTGTGTGTGTTCAGGTCTGGTTGCCTGCTAGCAGGCTGCCCTCAGGGCTAATCCATTATACATACTGAGTACATACACACACACATACACACACACACACAGTATTTTCACCCTCCATTTGCAGAAAGTTAGTGGTGAGGAGTTCTTCTAGTGTTTTTGTCTGTCCGTCTGTCTGTCTGTCCATCTGTCTGTCCGTCTGTCTGTCTGTCTGTCCGTCCGTCTGTCTGTCTGTCTGTCTGTCTGTCTGTCTACCTACCTGTCTGTCTGACCCTCTGTCTGTCTCTCTGTCTCTCTGTCTGTCTGTCTGTTAAATGACTGGTTTGTTTGGAACACCAGTATGTTTCCATGCTCACCAGTATGTCTCAGCTCTGGTCAGGTTTTGTGGGTCTGACAGATACCAGGATCAGGATCAGGATCAGGTCTCTCAGGTCAAAACAAACACATGCTGTTCAGATCAGAGTACTGATCAGCGGATCTCCAGGAAACAACCGATAAACTTTAGACCTTTAACTTATTATTTCATTCATTCATAAAAATGAATGTAAGTAAAACTTTATTTATTTTGCACTTTTCAAAAACAAAGAAAGATCAAATTAAAAGAAATCGAAATACATTTATTGTAAATATATGTTTGTGTATTTGAAATGGTGGTGAAACATTATTCAGTTTAGAGCTTGTTTTTATTTGATTCCAGCAGTTAAGACAAACAGCCATGTGATCAGCTGTTTGAATGAGACAAAACGTGTCCTCATTCTAAAGAAGTTTGTAAAAAAAAACACCTAAAATATTATAATCTGTATCTTTGTGATATAATAATAATAATAATAATAATAATAATATGTTCAGGTGGCCACATGTTTCCATGTTCAGCTGCCTCAAACACTCGTCTGTTGTGACTACATGTAACCTACCATTATTACTACCATTTTTTTATTATCGATTTTTAAACAATTTTTAATTGTTTTGTCTGTAAACATTTTAGAAAACGAAAAACAAACAGTCTCAGTTTCCTAAAGCTTAACATATTCAAATGTTTCCAAAACAGTTGAGTTTTTTGTTGATCGACTGATCGACTGGTTGTTGCAGCTCGTCTCAGCTGGTGGTCTCAGTGAAGAATAACGTCTGATCATAACAAAGATCAGACTGGTGATACTGGTCTTACTGGAAACATACTCATGTTTGAAATGTGTTTGAATTTCGAAGCTTGAAAATATCTGAAATGTTTGTTGTTCTGCTTTTGGTTCGTTTTCTGTCACTAACACTGTGATATTACATGAAGTCAATATGAATGTTTCATGAATGTTGAATCACACATGGATCATTTCAGTAATTCAGTAATTAATTATTAAATCATGTACACAACATTTATTAGCATCTCTGGAAGAGGATTTGGGCCACATGAAAAGACACTTTGGTGCCATTTTATTCTCAGGATTTTCAGTTTAAAGTCAGGATTTTCAAAATAATGTGAAAGAAAGTGAGAAGTAAGACTTAAAAAACCAAAGATTTTTTTCTTGTGGTTTTAATCCTTCTCTGTGGATCCTGAACCAGACTCCTATCCAATGATTGAACTATGAATTGATGACTGATGTTAAGTGCTAGTAGTGAGTTGAGTTGAGCAGACGTCCAGCTGATGATTGTTATCTCCCTCCATGCTTCTCCTTTACTAATTAATCTGATTGGACAGCTTAATGAGGTAAGACGCCTTCTTGGTTTTCAGATTCTTAACATCCGTGTTCTTGTCAACTAGATTAGAGACTAGATGCTAGCTCACACCCAACACACACACACCCATTTGCACTGTAGCCGATGTCTGTTAGCTTATATTCACCTGGCCTCAGTTTGTATTAGCATTACATTCAAGTCACAGAGGTAACCCCCTGTTTTCTCTAAAAGATAGATGTGGTGATTTAACAAAACATCCTGCTGCTCTGAAGGTTTTTCAAAAATCCTCAAAAACTCCTGAAGAAATACGACAAATATTTTGCATGTCAAGTTTGAGCTCTGCAACAGAAGAGTCTGTCAGAACAGCAGGAAGCATTTTTAAACCTCCTTCTGTGACGCGACCATAGCTTTAATGCTAACACAAGAGAGACTAACTGAGGCTGAGAGTCACCGTGTTTCTGTACACTTCCTTCAGTGAACGTTAGCTTCCATCCTTCTGTCGCTAACAGCCAGACCAGCATGTTTGTTTGATCAGAAACATTTCACAAGATGCTGTTTGATTCATGTGTTTCCGAATCAATAATGTTTGAGAGAAGCAGGAAAAGGATCTCCTGCATCTGGACGGACCGACAATGTTTCATAGCAACACATTCACATCAGTCACATTTACAAATCAACACAAACCTGATTCATTCGTTATTATCAATGACAAGTGTTTGTACCAACGTATTGATGAAGCAGCTGTTGTAATCAACTTCATAAATGATAACATGGAAACAGCTGATTCACAACTTTCACACAGTCTACTCAACTACAATTTAAATCTCTTAACTTCAGATCTGACACTTCTTCCATCACTCAGCAGTGGATGTGCTGATGCTGCAATTCAGATTATAACTATGCGGATCAAGTTCTCGAACATATTAGTTACATTACCAAAAACCAGTTGACACAAAGCAAATCTGGACGGTCGTGGTCTTTGGGGATCATGGGCAGCTGGACTGACAAACCCTGACCTTTCATAAATCTTCACTCAATCGGAACATGAAGTCCTTCTTAACTAACTACTAACTAGTTTCTAACTAGTGATTCACTAAATCAGGTTGCACCATTAAAAGTAACTCTAGTGATGTGTAAATCTGTTGCTAGGAAACATCTATTGCGCGGTCCAATCAGGAACAATCAGCTATGTAAAAAGGAAGTCACTGTAGCATCACAAGCTAACTTCTAAAAACTACAGTTTTAGAGGCCAAAAGATAAATCTTAGTAAATGTAGTTTTATTTCTGTCTGCAGACATGGAGACATCTGTGAGTTTCAGAGTTAGCAGTATTCATACAGATTGTAATGAAAGGGAAATATCTGGTTATGCTAAGCTAACTGACGTTATTTACTCATTTAGCCAAAAGTAATCCACATAACGTTTCATAATTTGAGGTCTGTTGTGTTATTTTAGTGAAATGTAATTTAAAATCTTCATTATTAAACAGCATTTATCAAGTTTCAGGTCAGACATGTTGACCGACTCAGATATTAGCATGCTAACATAAGCTTTGTCAGCTGGTTCAGTTAGCTACTCAGCAGTTAAAGCTGCAGTTAGTGGCTGTGAATGTTTAGTAACAAGTAATCTCTCCGTCAGAACTAGTTAGTGTTTCATGTAGTGATGATAAAACTCCATTCAGTAACACTGATGGCTCAGTCTGAACAGCTGACTCCTGGGCAGCTGCATGGACTGATGACTGACGACGGTCAGTAACAGTCTGCGTTAACGCCTGATGTCCTTATACATGTCTGTCTGTGATGTTAAAGACAGTGAGACAGAAACAGTGTGTGTGTGTGTGTCTGTGTGTGTGTCTGTGTGTTAACATATCTTAGGGAGAAGATGGAGTTCAGAGTCATTAGTTCATTTCTTCAATTCTCTTCTCTTAAATGTTTTCCCTCCCTTTGTTCCTCGCTGTCAATCACATGGAGGTGTGTGTGTGTGTGTGTGTGTGACATCACTCATCTCTCAGTTTGATGGATGTCTGGAGCTGTTAGACTGCTGTCACACACACACACACACACACACACACACACACACACACATCCACCTGCTGTGGATCAAAGTGTGTGTGAGCTCCCTCATTGCACTCAGCAGTGATGATACATAGAGAAATGTGGACGAAGGTTGTTATCAACATGAGAAGGAAACATTTCTAATAAACAAGTAAATGTTGACCGTCAATTTAAACGACCACAAAGAGACACTAAAGACCAACAAAGAGACGCAAAACAAGTACTAACCAAATAATTCTGCTTCACCAAACATCACACCAACACCAAGCAGACATGTTTTCAAGGTGCTTGTAAAACACAAAAGAACGTCCCAAAGAACTTCAAACTGATTCTGATTCTGAAATGTGACACATCCATGTTATTTAGTCAAATTTGATCAGATATTTAAAACACTTTGAAAAGACGTATTCATTTGAGACTGTCCTCATTCCTAATGTGTTGACTATGTTTTTAACTGATTCTGTGATATTGTGATTTGATGTTAAAGATTGCTTCCTTTTTGACCACAGAGATAAACTCAGAGAGTAAAAGTGTTGTTTCAGCACAGAACAGTCAGAATACTTTTTCTCTGTGGAACGCAGAAAAAAAAACAACTATCAGTGTGTGTTTAGACGCCTCCGGCTTCTCTCTGAGCCTCCTTCTCATAATTGGACTTAATCATCTGCTCTGACCATGAAACTAACGCCTGGGTGTGTGTTCAGGGAGAGAACAGGAAATCAAACACATCCTCTGCATTATTCATGAAGTCATTCACTGAGTTTCATCATTGTTGATCTGTTCTCCTTTTGAACAAACTCTGTCTTTTTGTCTTTTCAGAGTTTTTTCGAGGGACAGTCCGCTCCGTGGGATTCTGCCAAAAAGGATGAGAACCGCATGAAGAATCGCTACGGAAACATCATCGCCTGTATGTGCCCACACATTATTCATAAAACAGTTTTAAGAGGCTAATTTAAACCCGTTGACTGTGTTTCAGAGGTCAAAGGTAGAAACAGATAACTATTAATTCTAATATGTAATAGATAACAGGTTGGGAGAACACTAGACAACACATTTATGTGTCTCAGATGAGTTTTTCAGGATCTTCATGTTGTAGTTGTAGTTGTAGTTGTAGTTCATTTCATCTCGACGTTAACATGTGTGGAAGATAAATTCTGACGTGTGAGTTCCAACAGGATGGCTTTAGTGATGTATCTGTAGTGATGTAGTGATGTATCTATATATAACATGACTTACAGACAGTCAAATACATGAAGTTCAGCATCATCTTCAGCTCCTCAGACAGACAACGTTAAGAAGCTCTTAACACTCTGAAGTGCTGCTTTGGGAAACGTGTACATTTAAGAGCGCTCATAGAAACGCTGCCTGTCGTCGAATAGAAAACGCTCCTTTTCTCCTTCATTTAAAGCAGCTGCATCGAGCTTCTAAACAAGTTAGGCAGTAAACACACAGCTGATGTTTGTGTTGTTGTTTTTTTACCATCAGGCAGATCTCATGTCAGCTTTTATCATCACACAGCTCCAGGTATCAAAAACACATCATGTAACTGCTGAAGCTAATGTGCCAACATCCCAGAAAGTTAGTGTTGACAGCTGCTCAGTTTAAGCTGCTGGCTAACATCGACACACACACACACACACACACACACGCACACACACACTGTCCTGTGGTGGTGTAATTATGCTAATGAGGTGTGATAGAGGCTGCTGTGAGCTATGGTGGCCTGCAGGGACACACTTCATATTCACACCAGCCAGTAACACACACACACACCTGTCTCTGTGAGCAGTGTGTTCAGATAACAGTGTGTGACAGCAGTGACAGCCAATGAGCTGCAGGCATCAGTCCTCCTGGGAGGAACTTGTGAATTCATTCGTCTGTCGATTTAATTTATTTTTATTTTGTAGATTTGACTTCATACAGAAACAGAAAACAAACAGTAAACAAATCAATCGATACCAAAACTAAATAAAAACTACTAGATGTAATAACTGGTTAATAACAGATTATAATGTCGCTGTAAACAGATCTAATTGTTTTTATTAATAAGTAATTGAATTAATTTGTTATAACTCCTCCTTCAGACAGACGTGGAGGCTGCTGAATGAACAGATGATGAATGATAATATAATAAAACTGCTGTGATAATATAAAATGTCTTAATAGGAGCAGTTAGAACAAATACAGAACATTAAGAAACACTTAATATGTTCTTATATCTGCTTACAGCCACATGACAGTGTAACCAAACAGAAAAGAAACGCAAGTAATGCAGAAATACAGCATTAGTCAGTTATAATGTACATTATCATAATTAATATTTAGAGCTGAAACAATTAATTGCTTTATTGTTCGACAGTAATCCAATCTGCATCTCGTCATCTGTTTATTAGGATGGGAACATTTCTGCCGTTTTATTAGCGACTCAAATGTTGAAGCTTGAAATTCATGTTTTGCAAATGAAATTCAGAATGAAGACAAATTCGTTTTTTAAATTAATCTCACAATGAGAGAGAGAGGCATGAAACTTTTATTTTATTTTATTTTATTTTATTTGTGGTGTTTAGTGTGATTATTAGGATGTAAATTAATCTATTTTCAAAAGGAAAAATGTAAAGATTAATAATGTATGTATACAAAACACAACTGTTCACACACGCACTCAGTGTTTTACAGATTCAGTTTGTTTATATCATTTAATTGAATGAATGTAATGAAGTGGTTATTAATTTATTATTAGATCATTTATTCAGCAGAAGCTAATTAGAGGTGATTATGTTCAGCTTCACCACGACAACGAGCAGACCAATTAACACTGTGTGTGTGTGTGTGTGTGTGTGTGTGTGTGTGTGTGTGTGTGTGTGTTAGACGACCACTCTCGTGTGCGTCTGCAGCCTCAGGACGGAGAGAGCGGCTCTGACTACATTAACGCCAACTACGTCGACGTGAGTTACACACACACACACACACACACAGTTTACTTTTTTCGTTCCTTTAAAGGTCAATCTGAAACGTCCTGATCGACTCTGTTTCCATGACGACGGTTGTCATCAGTCAGTGTTGGCTGGTGTTGACTCTGTAAACAGTCTTACAGAGGAAATGTCTGAGCTGAAAGTCAGTGTGTGTGTGTGTGTGTGTGTGTGTGTGTGTGTGTGCGTGAGTTGCTGACTTTGTGAGGACCAATTTCAGTTTTAAGCCATCGTAGGATATTTCTACATTGTGAGGACATTTTGGCCAGTCCTCATTACTTAAAGGGACTGTTTGAAGGTTCAGACTTGTTTTTAAGGTTCAAATCAAGTTGCCAACTTTGTGAGGACCAATGTCTGTTAAAAGCCATCGTGGTGAGGACATTTCTGCAGTGTGAGGACCAGACACAGCTGCATGCTTGATAAACAAACT
>NC_092200.1:415000-437500 GCF_043641665.1 Enoplosus armatus
AAACCATTAATCAAGGGTAATGAACGTCAATCCTGCAGTTATAAATGTTAATAAACCATTAATAAGGGGTCATGAATGTCGATTCTGCAGTTGTAAATGTTATATAGCTAAACAGAGAAAGCAAGTTCTTCTCTCATAACTGATTTATAAAGCATTTGTTAACTATTAACCATTAATACTTCCATTATCGTCACTTAATAAATGGTTCCTTATTATAAAGTGTTCCCATCATTAGTATTATTTATTATTGAAACTGATGGAGTGTTTGTGTTTACATCTGAGTTGATTGTTGTTGGTATCAGTGATGGTATTGATATTGATATTTATTAGTAATAATGTGGGCGTGTGCGTGCTCAGACTCTGAACATGGTGACGCCCACGCTGCGAGTGGAGGACTGCAGCATCGCTCTGTTGCCTAGAAACCACGAGAAGAACCGTTGCATGGACGTGTTGCCTCCGGATCGCTGCCTGCCGTTCCTCATCACCATCGACGGGGAGAGCTCCAACTACATCAACGCTGCGCTGATGGACGTACGTAACGCACACACACACCACCACCATTTAGTGGCTGTTCTGGCGCTTTCCAATGCATCACATGATCTTCTCAGTAGATGGAGGTTCACAGATGTTCACATTTAAATTTGAGAGTAATTCTAAAAAAAATGATTCATAGTGAAACATAAATAAATTAATATTAATGGATTTGTCTCTCCTGTTATTTTTGATTGTCTTACGTTTGTTGTTTTAGAGGACAGTGAGTTAGCTGTGGGCTACAACTGGTTTCTTTGGTCTATATTTGTTCACATTGTCTCCATTAAAAGTAGCTGAAGCAGCTGTTAGCAGCTGGATGTACAGACAGCTGTCACTGGATCACTGAGATACTGATTGTCATGATAGTAACACACCAAAAATGATAGATTATGAAAATAAGATAACTGTCCCTTTAAATGCCAGAGAGAGAGAGAGAGAGTGCTGTTGAAATTTCCTACACTGTTCAAAATGTGTATGTACATGCAGTAAATGTATATACATGCAGTAAATGTATATGTATGGATTTCTTTATATAGTAATTGTCAACATACATTATTCGTACAGTGCTTTGACAATACTGTATTACGTTTGAGAGACAGCGGGTTAATGGAGGGTTTAGAAACACTCAGTATTGTCCTGAACATCCTGCCCTACAATGTCACCAATAAACAACTGTCGTCGTGGAAACCAAATACCTGACCGCAGAGTGTGTGTATGTGTGTGTGTGAGTGTGAGTTGAAAGCTCCTTTCACATTAAAGCTCAGAGAGAGAAAAAGTATCTAGTTGTGGATGTCTATTTGTTCACCTGTGTGATGTCATGTCCTGCTGCGTGACCATATATGGGCGTGTTAACTGTTGCAGAGCTACAAGCAGCCATCGGCGTTCATCGTTACCCAGCATCCTTTGCCCAACACAGTGAAAGACTTCTGGCGTCTGGTCCTCGACTACCACTGTACGTCCATCGTCATGCTGAACGACGTCGACCCCGCACAGGTAAACACACACACACACTGCACAACACAGTCGTGTTTCCATCACTTCAGAGGACATTACATTACACTTACATTGATTTCCTGGAGACTAACCTTAACCCCATAAACCTAACCCTGAACCTTAAACCAAGTCTTCAGCCTGAAATCGAATGATTTACATTATGAGGACTTGTGTTTTGTCCCCACAAGATGAGTAATACAGGGCCACACACACATATAAACACGTGAACAACGCTGTGATGGAAAGATGAAAAGTGTAAAACCCTGAAAATGAACAGAAATATTTTTCATCTGTAAAATAACAACAGTATTCTACATTTCTAATACCTGATCATCTCAACAATGAAATATATATTTAGATTCTGAGCAGTTTCCCGTTTACATTTCCATACAACAGATTTAAGTGAACAAACATTCCCAGCATTACATCTACTTACTGGAAACTTTCCACAGCTTTTCCCTGGCTGCTTTCTCTATAGTGCTTCTCCTGGTGAACTGTTGGTCTCTGTAATAACATTATAAAGAGTCGGTCTAGACCTGCTCTATCTGTAAAGTGTCATGAGATGACTTCTGTTGTGATTTGGCGCTATATAAATAAAGTTGAATTGAATTGACTGAAAAGAAGGAAATCAACCTGTCTGTCTGCCTGCCTGTCTGTGTGTCAGCTGTGTCCTCAGTACTGGCCGGAGAATGGCCTCCATCGTCTCGGCTCCCTGCAGGTGGAGTTTGTTTCTGCAGATCTGGAGGAGGACGTCATCAGCCGCATCTTCAGGATCTACAACACAGCCAGGGTGCGTTTCTTTTAACCTCTGTCACCTCCCTTTATGGTTTACGTTACTATGACTAACACCGCCTAAAGACGGGGACACACATCAGGACTGTCTCTGATGATTAATCTGATTTGAGGCGACTGATGGGACCCGGTCTGGTGAGTGTGATATGTAAAGAGTCTAATCTGAAGTCGCTGCTGGTTGCTCTCAGAAAGGTTTTTTAAACATGTTTGATATTTGCGACTGACGTCGGCAGCCGATGATGATGTCACTTGTGTGTCGCCGAGGGATATGTACCTGTAAATAAACAGCTTTACGTGAAGTTAAGTTTATATTACAAAGTTGACTCCGCTCCAGTTCTCCTGCATACCTCTATCCAGGATTTTGCCAAACTCTGAGCTTTTTTCCTCCTTTTTTTGGTCTTTTCAGCTCAAATGTTGCTGCATATAAACAAGCTGCCGGTTGGCGTCCATGTTTGTTTTGGTACCTGCAGAGCTCTAGAGGTCACTGAGTTGTGGTCCAGTGGTCACTAAGCAGTGGTCGAGAGGTCACTGAGCGGTGGTCCAGAGGTCACTGATCCAGAGGTCACTGAGCGGTGGTCCAGAGGTCACTGATCCAGAGGTAACTGAGCAGTGGTCCTGAGGTCACTGGTCCAGAGGTCACTGATCCAGAGGTAACTGAGCAGTGGTCCAGAGGTCACTGAGCAGTGGTCCAGAGGTCACTGGTCCAGAGGTCACTGGTCCAGAGGTAACTGAGCGGTGGTCCAGAGGTCACTGAGGAGTGGTCCAGTGTGTTGTCTGGTTTCTGCTCCTTCCTGACTGTCAAACTGAAACGTCTTTTGTTAGTTTGTGTTTCTTTGAGCTCATCTTCACCTTCGTCCCAAACTTTAACCCCAAGTTATTAGTTGATGTTAGTGCAGCAGATCCAGCTGGTGTTTCACTATAGAATGAAACTGAGTAAAATTCATCCAAACACAAATGTCCGATTAAAAGACAGAACAGCTGCAGCCTGAAGTGATTTCACTGATCGTCAAGTTCAAGTTTAATCAGAATCAGAATCAGAATTACTTTATTGATCCCCGGGGGGAAATTGTACAGTACCGGTGCTCCCATTCAAGAGTAGAAATTAGCATAAATTTAGAACTAAACGTATGTACAAAATATAAAAATAAGAAATAGAAAATAAAAAATATACACATTTACAATATTTAAGTGAAAATAAAAGTACAAAAATATATACAATAACAATGTATATGTATGTACATATATGTATTGCACTGGTGAATTATTGTACAGATTACAGATTATACAACGAACGTCCACTGTCAGCTGTTAGAAAATTACCACATATTGTGTTCATTGGTAATTATTGCTGTATTTTCTACATTAAGTCTTTAGTTTTATATATGTATATATATATATTATGTTTATTTGTTGATAACAGATACATATCTTTAGCGTGCATTCAATCTGTCTTCTGACATTCACATTTCTTAAGAATAAAAGTTTTTTTTCTTCTTGCATATTTACACCTGCTTTTCAGAGCATGCTAATATTAGCGAATTAGGTGTTGTTGATGTTAGTTAATGCTAGTTGATGTTAGCTAATACTAGTTTATCTGCAGTAGATGCTAGTTGATCCTAGCAGATGCCAGAAGTTGACGCTTAAAGGTACTATATGTAATAACATGTATTAATCGTTATATTTATTGCCAATGTGAGTGGATCACATCAGCGAATTCATCCAGACTCCCGGGGCTGATCTGGCTGGTAAATCGGCTCGCTTGCCATTTGCGAATTACTTGATCAGCTAACCAACCGCAGATCCATGCAGCATAGCTAAGTTACAATTAGCTGGCTAACTTCAGTTTGCTTGCTTGCAAACGTTATCGCTAGCGAAATACTATCTGAGTGGATCTGTTTACCAGCTAATGTGATCCATGATACTAACTGATGTATGTAAAGCAAAGGTATATAACTAATGATTGCTTTCTACTAGCCAAGAGTGATGCAGAGCCAATGGTCCAAATAAAATATAGGAACATTACAGATAGTAATGTTATTGTAAATATGATATAAATGACAGTAAATCAGTCTGGTATCACTTCACTGTTTTGGCTTGTCTACAGACTGCGGGTACGAGCGTCAGGATGCTGACTGCCGTTCACTTAACGGCCACTGTGTCATTAGTAACAAAGACTTTCTGAGAACCTGGAACTTGTCTACAGAGAGACAGGTGTTAGCCCTCAGTGTTAGCCGACAGAATCCACCTCTTTCAGTCCTGGGTTGTTTGATTTTGACCCCCTTTACATCCTCAGGTATTCAGTGTGTGTTTGATTTCTGTCTGATAAAGTTCAGCTGTGCTTGTGTTTGATCCAAACCTCCATTTCTTTCCTGTTTCACCAAATTTAGATCAGAATGTGTTTGATTTAAACCTCCTCACCTCCCGTCGGGCAGAGTTTAGGTTTTGCTGCGTTTGATTTGTGCCTCATTTCCTCCCTGCGTCTCACAACATTTCGTCTGTGTTTGATCCAGACTCCCCTCCCCACCCGCCTCGCTATGGCAGGTCGGATTTAGCTCTCAGTGCGTTTGATTTGAACCCTTTCTCCTCCCTGTCTGCTCACATTTATGTTCTTTATACCCCCCATTGCCTTCCCCCCTTCTGTTTACCTTTCTTACCTCCTTCTTTCCTTATTTCACTCCTTTCTTTTCCTTGCCTATTTCTTCTTCTTTCTGCTTCTACCTCCCCCTTTCTTTCTGTGCTTCCGTCTTTCCTTCACCGTGCTCTTTTCTTTTTCTTTCCTTTTCCTCCTTTCCTTCCCTACCACTTGCTTTACTTCCTTCCCTTCTTACATTTGTGACTTACCTCCTCCTTTCCTTTCTGTACCTCCTTCTTTCCTCTCCTCTCCGTTCCTCCTCATTTCCTTCCCTTTCTGTACGTCCTTTCCTTCCTCACCTTCCTTCCTTCCTTCCTTCCATCCAGGGTTGAGGTTAGAGTGTGTTTAATTTTATCTTCCTTTCTGCTCTTCTTCCTCCCCTACAGGATTTTACTTTGGGTGTGTTTAATTTCTCCACCCTTCCCTGCCGCTAAGGTGAGCTTGTTTTGACTGTCCTGTCCTCCCTGTGTCCCCCAGCCGCAGGACGGGTACCGCATGGTGCAGCAGTTCCAGTTCCTGGGCTGGCCGATGTACCGGGACACGCCTGTCTCCAAGCGCTCTTTCCTCAAACTGGTTCACCAGGTGGACAAATGGCAGGAGGAGTATGACGGAGGAGAGGGACGCACCGTGGTCCACTGCCTGTAAGAGTACACAAAAACGCAGTACTGCAGCCACTAATACTACTACTACTGATACTGCAAGTACAAATAGTACTGAAGAGTTCATTAGTGGTGTTTTGTCTCCATCTTGTGGTGAGAAAGTGGAACTTCATTGTGATTGTAATCTTTCTAACTCCTCCTCTCCTCTCCTCTCCTCTCCTCCTCTCCTCTCCTCCTCTCCTCTCCTCCTCTCTTCTCTCCTCCTCAGGAATGGAGGAGGTCGCAGTGGGGTTTTCTGCAGTATCAGTATCGTGTGTGAAATGTTGCGACAGCAGCGATGCGTCGACGTCTTTCACGCTGTTAAAACGCTGAGAAACAACAAACCAAACATGGTGGATCTGCTGGTAACTAACACACACACACACTTTTATCTCAACATTATTTCTTCATAAATATATAGTATATATAAATTAATCATGTTATAAATATTCATTTTTATATATTTCATATTTTATTTATTATATTATTTTATTATTGTATGTATTTATACTTGATGTTATTCTTATGAATGGATTTGTATTATTATTTTCTGTATTTATTATGTTTTGATCATTTTATTATTATAACAGTAATTATTATTAGTATTATATAGTTTTTATTTTGAAATGCTGGAAGTGAAATCCTGACTTTTGATGACCTCTGACCTCTGACCTCTGCCTGTCTACAGGAACAGTATAAGTTCTGTTATGAAGTTGCTCTGGAGTATCTCAACTCTGCTTAGCCTCAACAAGAGACACTCCTTCATCCTCCTCCTCCTCATTCAGTGATAATGCTGCTCACAGTCTGACAGGAGGCAGAGGAGGCAGAGGAGGCAGAGGAGGTCTACTACTGACTGAAGGTGAAGAGGAGGAAGGAGGACTGACAGAAGAGGGGGGGATGTTTTTGCACTGCCACACTGAACATGTGTTACTTTGTTGTGTTGAACCAGTTTTTTTATGATTGTTTTTGTCGTATTGATGAAACTAAAGGAACCAAAACAAGCTTCAACACGTCCGTGCTCCTGGTTTTTGTTGTTTACATCCGTGTGGCGCATCAGACTCACAGGATCTACCTGAACTCACCTGTCAACAAGAAATCTGTCCTGATGCACTCAAGCTCAATGCCTCTTACTTCCTGTTTCTTTGTGTCAGTGAAACCTTCAGTCAGTCATTTTCCAAAACATACGGCCATATTTTGCCAAATAGTTTAAAGCAGGTGATACACCCACCTTAAAGTTATACTGAAGTGCATTGCATAAAGAAAAAACATTTATCTCATAATTAGATTTCATAGTTATGATGAAGGATCTGGCAGATTATGCAGAAAAAGGCATTTAAGAATTAAAGGGTACTAAAAGGTAGTCAGTGATGGAAGCCCAGAGGATTTACTGGTTCTTTACTGAGCATGATGGGATGTAAAATCTGTCTTCTGGCTCCCAGCAGGAGGATGAGAAGTCAAATAAATGATCAGAGGGAGTTTCAGATTGTAAACCACGACGTCACATCTGATTGGTCGTGGAGCAACATGACATCAGAGCTCAGAATCATCGTCAGGTTTGAACGATTAATCAGTTGATCAACAGAACGTTCACCCCGCCCCCAGACAGTGATTGTCCAATCATAGTTTAACAGCAGTGAGTAGTGTTTGTCTGCTCTAATGTACGCTGCTAATGCTAGCATGTCTGGCTAACACCTAGTGTCACTTCCAAGAATGAGAGTTTAGCATATCATTAGCTGATGACTTTTTACCTGGGACCTGTTAGCTTTAGCCTCAGTCTGTTAGCATAATATCATCTATGTACCCCACAAGTGCATTTCATTTCTTTATTTATGAGGGCAATTTATCAACATGTGCCAGTGTTAGCCAGCGGGCAAATTGTCAACTGCAGACCTTCATCAAGATGTTCTGAAACCAATGAAGTGACAGGTTAAGAAATACAAACAACAACGACAACTAAAGCAAAATGCAGCAAATCAGCATGCACGAGACACAAAGTGTACAAATCATGTGAAGCAACAGCAACAGTAACAGTGAGTCTGTAAGACCCTGTAACAGGGTTCTCCTGTTAAAACAAGTTAGCTGGAAACATTGTTAGCTTACTTAGCCAGCTAGCTACAGCTGATTACATCTGTTAGTGACAGTTTCTGTCAAATCAACAGCTGCTGCTTTTGTTTACTTCTGTGTGAAATCAAGGGCCCATTGTTTCATAAATTACTGTGAATTTTGATGGTAAATCTGCACTGTTATCACTGTACACTTAGCAACAGTAACTGGGGGCGGGGCTAAGAGAACAGTCTGTTGTAGGACACGTCGATGGTTTCATGGCGCTGAGACGATTCTGGTTGATGTTCAGCTTCATGAAGAAACAGCTGAGTGTCATCAGAGGTTAAAGGTGCTGCTGATGAAATATGGTTTGTAATGAGAACACAGAACGTTTGGTCACTATCACACATTTGGAGATATAGAAGCTGGAACCATGAAGACCAAAAGATTCATTGAATATTTGAACAACTAAACGAGAGACTAATTAATAATCAGAACAATCAGTTGCAGCCATGATTTACATCCTGAATAAACATCATCTGTGTTGAGTTCAACGGTTCATTCTTGTCCTGACAAAACAACCTCAACTCAAGGTCCACTTACTTGTGTTTGTTCCAGAGTTTTCACCCACATCTACATTTACATCTACATTTCTATGGCAACCGTGCAAACTCAGTCTGTTGACGAGGACTGTGTGATGCGATCAAGAGCACTGGAAAACCTTGAGTTGAGATTATTTTGTCATTATCTGTGTTATTTGTCTTTCCACGGAGAAACATAAAGATTTATAAAGACATTCAAACGTTTATGTTGAGAGTCACTGTCCGTCCATCTGTCTGTCTTCTTCGTTGGTGTTTGATCTTTACTGCTGCAGATTAAAAGACTAACTGGACCGGAAACATCCGACCACATGGTCTTCGGTTTGAACCCTGGTCCCCTTCAGGTTGTGGTTTCTGTTTGTTTTCTCCTCAGCAGCTGGATGATGCCGGCTGGTGGTTTAGTTTCTGTTAATAATGTAAATAGAGGCGGAGGAAGCACGAAGAAGAATATTTATTCCTTCAGTTGTTCTCAGTGTCGATGTTGTTGTTGTCGTTCTTGTGAAGCACACAGAGAGAGAGACAATCATGTCAGACTTCATGTCAGGATTTTAATGTTCCACCATCAGAACTACGGTGAGACCAGGACACAACCTAACCTGTTATATACAGCTCTGGGTTAATCTAATCTGTATGGTCGTGGTTTAGATTGAACCCTGTTGATGTAAGGCTCTGGTGCTGATGAGAACATTATTGTAATGAAAACTTTTATTTATGTTGTATGATTCCAAAATACTACAAATAAAATCTGTATACACTCTTCAACTGGAGTCTGTCGACTCACTGATGTGTCACTGTGTGTGTGTGTGTGTGTGTGTGTGTGTGTGTCACCAAGGCAGGCAATCAAATCAAGCGCTGAGATCAAGAACTACAACAGTTCTCATTTGTGCCACCAGGGGGCGGTGGCCGAACGTGGAGACTGTCGGTGGATCAGCTGGAATGCTAGTATTGTGACTAACATGCTGACCTGCAAATGTCAGGTGAAGAAGGGTCCACCTCATTCCGGGGGAGCCAATGGGAAGAGACTACAGTCCCCATACGTGCGATGTGTCACTTCCTTTAGTCGTCTTTTATTTAATTTGACTAGATTTAAAAATGGTCACACTCGTGAGTAGAGTTGACGTCATGGTTTCATGTGTCCGTCACTGTAACTGACACAGAAGCAGAAGGCCTGTAAGCATTAAGCAGAATGTGACACCAAGTCGAGATTTTATTCTTTTCATGACAAACTGGAAAGAATGTGCATTCAGCATTTATGTTGAATTTGAATGTTTAAATTGAAATACATTGAAATGTTGTTCTCTTCATCTTCAGTAAACTTTTTATAGTATTATTTAATAAAAAAGCCCCAAAACATAAATAATAATAACAACAGACTTTTGATGCTCAAATGATCAGGAGATTAATCGATTAGGCCATCAACATGAAATTAATTAGTAACAATTTTAATAATAGATTGATCATTTATCACTCAAGTAAGTTTTTAAGCACAAATGCCTGAAAGTCTTGTTCCAGCTTCTAAAATGTAAATATTTTCTTCTTTTCTCTGTTTTATTTCACAGTAAACTGAATATCTTTGGTTTTGAACTGTTGGTTGGATAAAATGACTTATAACATTTCACACTCTTTTCTTATATTTTATACACCTTGATACAATAATCTTTAGTTACAGTCCTAATACTACAATTGTATTTATATTTATATTCACATTGTCTGAATTAAATAGAAATGAGTTGCATTGTGTGCTGTGGCCTGTGGGGGCAGCATCAACCCGCCTCAGTACATCCTGCCGGAAACTAATGAGGAACAGAAGAAGAAGAAGTGTTTCCGGTGCGGCCTGCCGTCCGGCGGTGTTTTGGTGTTTTTCTGTCTGAAGTTAAATCTTTCCTGAACATTAAAACTTCCAAAGTCAGTCTGAGCCGCTCAGCTCGCGGGTAAAACGGACACCTTTATTTCATCTGTCGGGAGGGGGCGGGGGGGTAGTTAGCTGAAGTTAGCATTGTGCTAAAGTTAGCATGTGATGGGAGATTAAACAGAGCGGTTAGAGGAAATGTTACTGTGTTCAGTTGCTGCAGACACACAGGCAGACAGACAGACAGGCAGGCAGGCAGGCAGGCAGGCAGACAGACAGACAGACAGAGACAGGCAGGCAGGCAGGGTTAGACAGAATACTCTCCATGACTGCCTTGTGAGCCTGTTTGGGCATCTGTTGATCAAGATGTGATGTGTCTTCTGTTGGTGTTCAGGTCCTGTTTGAAAGATGTCGTCTGGACTCCTGGAGCCTCCTGGAGGAGGAGAACAGCTCTGTGTCTTCCTGCTGAGAGATGAAGGAGAGGAAGAGGTGGAGGAGAGGAGAAGGGAGGTGGGCTGCCAGTGGGAGAGTCCAGAGGAGGAGAAGAAGGAGGTGGGCTGTCAGAGCGAGTCCGCAGAGAGGAGGGATGCTGCGGTCCAGGTGGACCTGCTGACTCAGCAGCTCAGCTGGAGAGACACAGGTGAGACACACCTGCACTCAGAGCTTCATGTGGTAACATGTTGTTATTGTGAGGACAAAGTGAAGTACTCAGAATCACCAGCAGTTTGAAGTAAACAGGTTTTATTATATGTTCTTGTGTGAAAAACCAACATTCAGTCTTCAGGATCAAACAGGGCTGGGGAGTCACTACATGTCACACATGGAGAAGATGTCAGAAATGCATATTACACGTATTCACAGTGAGCACATTGTATCCTGTAAGTACTGCAAGTACTGTAGTATTGAATGTCTGCAGTATTCAACACTGCAAATTATTATACACTGTAAAATGTTAGAAAGCTTCATTCTGCCTCAGTATCAGTCTGGCGTGGCGGACTCCGCCTGTACACTCTGAACCTGCTCATATTCTGTTCAGCTGCTTTGTGAACACTGAGTCGATGAGTCGATGACGACTGTGTTGTAGCTGTGTTCAGCTCCTCACAACACCAGAGCGTCACAGGATGTGTGTTAGAGGGTGAGAGTGTTCAGGGCTCTGAGGATCTGGTCCAGAGAATGTGGTTTAGTGGTTGTGAAAAACTATAATAAGACGACAGTGGCTCATGAAACAGAACTGATTGCAGTGACATATTTCCGACACAAGGTGGCAGCAGAGACGAGACTGATCACAGTTCAGCTCATGTTAAAGTTACAGACAATACAATAGAAGCCAGGGGACACTAGAAAGTGATGCACACGACTGGGACACGCTCGTTGTCTCACCATATCACTCACACATCACTTTTTAGTGTCCCCTGTAAACAATGTCAGTCTGAAGTTCTGTGTTCGGTTGTTTGCTCACTTCGTGCATGTGATGTTTTCTGAAGTTGCAGTGCGTTCAGCTCTCAGAGCCACCGTAGTTTGTTTGTTTGTTTGTGTGTGTGTGTGTGTGTGTACTTCTGTTGGGATTTGGCGCTATATAAATAAAGTTGAATTGAATATACACAGGACTTTACTGTGGGTTTGTTCAGACATGAGGTGGTTTCTGATGATACTTGAATCTGGACTTGCAGACTTGAACGAGGTGGTGGTTTTAGACCCGGTCTCTCTCTCTGCAGGTTCGTCTGCGATGCTGCTGCAGTGTTTTGCAGTCAGACCTGATGGACCAGATGGTGGTGCTCTGCTGCAGCACTGTACCACCAACCGGACCAGAACCAGACCCATCCAACCTGCCATCAAAGCCTCCCCCAAACCCACCCGGTCCAGGTCCCAGAGGAAACCCCCTCCTCAGAGCTCCAAAACCGCCAAACAAAGTCTAGGTCAACGCTGCCGCCGCCGTGTATCACCTGATACTGATCTCCAACAGGAGGAAGAGGAGGAGGAGGAGGAGGAAGAGGAGGAGGTGATGGAGGAGGACACAGGTGATCCCACGTGGACTCCACCTGAGGGAGGTAAGTGAGGACGAAAGTTTCATGTCCATGCAGGGTCTAAGATAACCGATGGCCCAGGCTGGTGTAAGTTACTGCATGTTGGTTGATCTGACCCTCGAGTCATTCGACCGTCATCAGACACACTGAACGATGGCGTTCTTAACGGTTCTCGAAGAAACATACAAGTCTACAGAGAAAGAGGGCTTTCTACGACAACACTCCTGAGTGGAAAACAGTGACTGTGGTCTGTTTTGTACAGTTTGCAGGCGGGGACCACCAGAGGGTCCCCTCTCAAGTAGCAGTCTAGTCCTGTGAAACACTTCTCTGAGGTACTTGTGGCTAGCTAGCCATGTAGCCAGCCGTGGGGAGCTAATCAGCTGCGATAACTTCTGGCTGTTTAAAGTTTAGTGTCCGGCACTAAAAGAAGAACCAGAAAATACGCATCAGACAGCCTGCATTTCATTTATTGTTCTGATTCCTGCCAAATCTGTGGACTGTCTCACGATTCAAGATGTTGTTTACATCAGGCAAGGGCCAGAAACAACAACAACAACAGTAATGATAGTTATAATAATGATGTACAGTGCATCCGGAAAGTATTCACAGCGCTTCACTTTTTCCACATTTTGTTATGTTGCAGCCTTATACCAAAATGGATTAAATTCATTTTTTTCCTCAAAATTCTACACACAACACCCCATAATGACAACGTGAAAAAAGTTTATTTGAGATTTTTGCAAATTTATTAAAAATAAAAAACCTGAGAAATCACATGTACATAAGTATTCACAGCCTTTGCTCAATACTTTGTTGATGCACCTTTGGCAGCAATTACAGCCTCAAGTCTTTTTGAATATGATGCCACAAGCTTGGCACACCTATCTTTGGGCAGTTTCACCCATTCCTCTTTGCAGCACCTCTCAAGCTCCATCAGGTTGGATGGGAAGCGTCGGTGCACAGCCATTTTCAGATCTCTCCAGAGATGTTCAATCGGATTCAAGTCTGGGCTCTGGCTGGGCCACTCAAGGACATTCACAGAGTTGTCCTGAAGCCACTCCTTTGATATCTTGGCTGTGTGCTTAGGGTCGTTGTCCTGCTGAAAGATAAACCGTCCCCCAGTCTGAGGTCAAGAGCGCTCTGGAGCAGGTTTTCATCCAGGATGTCTCTGTACTTTGCTGCATTCATCTTTCCCTCTATCCTGACTAGTCTCCCAGTTCCTGCCGCTGAAAAACATCCCCACAGCATGATGCTGCCACCACCATGCTTCACTGTAGGGATGGTATTGGCCTGGTGATGAGCGGTGCCTGGTTTCCTCCAAACGTGACGCCTGGCATTCACACCAAAGAGTTCAATCTTTGTCTCATCAGACCAGAGAATTTTGTTTCTCATGGTCTGAGAGTCCTTCAGGTGCCTTTTGGCAAACTCCAGGCGGGCTGCTATGTGCCTTTTAGTAAGGAGTGGCTTCCGTCTGGCCACTCTACCATACAGGCCTGATTGGTGGATTGCTGCAGAGATGGTTGTCCTTCTGGAAGGTTCTCCTCTCTCCACAGAGGAACTCTGGAGCTCTGACAGAGTGACCATCGGGTTCTTGGTCACCTCCCTGACTAAGGCCCTTCTCCCCCGATTACTCAGTTTAGATGGCCGGCCAGCTCTAGGAAGAGTCCTGGTGGTTCCGAACTTCTTCCACTTACGGATGATGGAGGCCACTGTGCTCATTGGGACCTTCAAAGCAGCAGAAATTTTTCTGTAACCTTCCCCAGATTTGTGCCTCGAGACAATCCTGTCTCGGAGGTCTACAGACAATTCCTTTGACTTCATGCTTGGTTTGTGCTCTGACATGCACTGTCAACTGTGGGACCTTATATAGACAGGTGTGTGCCTTTCCAAATCATGTCCAATCAACTGAATTTACCACAGGTGGACTCCAATTAAGCTGCAGAAACATCTCAAGGATGATCAGTGGAAACAGGATGCACCTGAGCTCAATTTTGAGCTTCATGGCAAAGGCTGTGAATACTTATGTACATGTGATTTCTTAGTTTTTTATTTTTAATAAATTTGCAAAAATTTCAAAAAAACTTTTTTCACATTGTCATTATGGGGTGTTGTGTGTAGAATTTTGAGGAAAAAAATTAATTTAATCCATTTTGGAATAAGGGTGTAACATAACAAAATGTGGAAAAAGTGAAGCGCCGTGAATACTTTCCGGATGCACTGTATATTTTAATTTCTGGCCAGTGGGGAGAAAATTGATATTAGAGTTTAAAATATGATTCTATTTAGTCTAAGTCATTTTTAATTTAGTTTTTATGTATTTCTAGCTTTAGTTTTAAATGATTTATTTAATTATTTTATTTATTTATATATGTATTACCCCCCCAGATGTCGACTCTCACCCGTCTCCCTCGGCTCTCCAGGACGTCCAGCTGGACTCAGAGTCCCAGCATGCACCTCTTCGTGTGGTGAAGCTGGAGCCCGACAGCACCATGTGTGACGTTTGTGGGAAAGTGATGAAGAATAAGTCGAGTCTGGCCCGACACTCCTTTATCCACACGGGGAAGAAGCCGTTCGCCTGCCACCTGTGCAACCTGCGCTTCAACCGCCGCGACAACCTGCAGCACCACCTGAGCCGGCTGCACCCCAACGGGGTCACCAAGCTGGAGAAGCAGCGCGAGGTGCAGGCCTGGCTGTGTGCGGTCTGCGGCAAAACCTTCAGCTGCAGGTCCCGGCTGAAAACACACGAAGTCATCCACTCGGGGGTTAAACCTCACCGCTGCGACCTCTGCCCCAAAGCCTACATGAGGACCAATGACCTGGAGCACCACAAGAAGATCGTCCACGTCGACGGTGCCGCGGAGCCTCAGCAGTCGAGCTCGCTGCTCTGCGACTACTGCGGCAAAGAGTTTAAATGCCGGTCGCAGCTTGCTGTTCACTTCCAGACTCACACCGGAGAGAGGCCACACCTCTGCGACATCTGCGGCCGCAAGTTCGGCCGTCAGTACCAGCTCAAACGGCACAAGATCCTGGTCCACGCCAACCGAGTGAACAGCGACGACAACCAGACGCCTGACGCACCGTTCGCCTGCGTCGTCTGCGGGAAGCGGCTGAAGTCTGAAGCCCTCCTCGCTGCTCACTCCCGCATCCACTCAGGGGACAAGCCTCACCGCTGCGGCGTCTGTCTGCGCAGCTTCCAGCGTGCCACCTGCCTGAAACAGCACCACGTACGCGTCCACCTTAGGGTCAAAGTGAACGAGGCACCGCACGCCGCCGCACGCAGCAAGAGCATGGCGGTGGCGAAGGCATTCCCGTGTCCGATTTGCAGTAAAGTTTTCAAGTTCAAGTCTCTGCTAGCAAGTCACTCGCTGATCCACAGCGAGATCCGACCATACGGCTGCGACTTCTGCAGCCGCACTTTTAGACGCCTCAGCCACCTGAAGAGGCACCGCGAGGTCGTCCACGCCAACGGAGCGCGGCCACCGCAGAGCTTCATCTGCCACATCTGCGGCAAAGACAAGAAGTGCCGCTCGCAGCTCGCCAGACACGTGATCATCCATACCGGGGAGCGGCCGTTCACCTGCGACCTCTGCACCGCCCGTTTCAACCGCCGCGGGAACCTGCAGCAGCACAGGAAGCGCATGCATGGCGTGGGGACAGCGCCCGCAGAGGAAGCCCCGCCCATCCTGTTTGATGATGACATGATGCCCGCTCTGACTTACAAACAGGAAGAGACGGTGGTAGCTGTCGACGCCGAGGAGATTGACGAGACGGACGCCGTTCAGCAGGTCCTCACTACCTGACCGTCTGAACTGAGCGCGCTCACACCGTCTGAACTGAGCGCACTCACGCCGCCGCGTGCCCCAGCTTAATTTCTTTGAACTTTGAACCTTTAAGTTTGTGATTCAGAACCTGAAGCTCAAACTGAAACGGACCACGTCGCCATTCTGCCCAGAAGGACACGTTTTGGCTGTTTTTCAGTCGTAGAGACAGAGAACGTTGGAGAACCTCCTGACTGACCTCAGACGGTTCTACAAACGCAGACACACAGTTTGAGTGAGTGAAATTAATTCTGTTCTGAGTTCTTCTGAAAGATAAATTCTGTTTGACGCTTTAATAAAAATGTGACGATCAGTTTCTGTCGTTTCTCAAATCATTTAGTGAAGCTGTCAGCTGATCTGTCACATGAGAGGGAGGGTGTTCAGTTGTCATGGAAATGGAAATATATCCTTCCCTACCTCCTCCTCTCCTTCCCTGCCTCCTCCTCTCCTTCTCTGCCTCCTCCTCTCCTTCCCTACCTCCTCCTCTCCTTCTCTGCCTCCTCTCTCCTACTCTACCTCCTCCTCTCCTTCCATACCTCCTCCTCTCCTTCCCTACCCTCTCCTCTCCTTCTCTACCTCCTCCTCTCCTTCTATACCTCCTCCTTTCCCTCTCTACCCCCTCCTCTCCTTCCCTGCCTCCTCCTCTCCCTCTCTACCTCCTCCTCTCCTTCCCTACCTCCTCCTCTCCTTCTATACCTCCTCCTCTCCCTCTCTACCCCCTCCTCTCCTTCCCTACCCTCTCCTCTCCTTCTCTACCTCCTCCTTTCCCTCTCTACTCCCTCCTCTCCTTCCCTGCCTCCTCCTCTCCTTCCCTGCCTCCTCTTCTCCCTCTCTACCTCCTCCTCTCCTTCCCTACCTCCTCCTCTCCTTCTCTACCTCCTCCTCTCCTTCTCTGCCTTCTCCTCTCCCTCTCTACCTCCTTCTCTCCTTCCCTGCCTCCTCTCCTTCTCTACCTCCTCCTCTCCTTCCCTGCCTCTTCCTCTCCTTCTCTGCCTCCTCCTCTCCGTCTCTCCTTCTCTGCCTTCTCCTCTCCTTCCATACCTCCTCCTCTACCTCTCTACCTCCTCCTCTCCTTCCATACCTCCTCCTCTCCTTCCCTACCTTCTCCTCTCCTTCTCTACCTCCTCCTCTCCTTCTATACCTCCTCCTCTCCCTCTCTACCCCCTCCTCTCCTTCTCTACCTCCTCCTCTCCTTCTATACCTCCTCCTCTCCCTCTCTACCCCCTCCTCTCCTTCTATACCTCCTCCTCTCCTTCCATACCTCCTCCTCTCCTTCCCTACCTTCTCCTCTCCTTCTCTACCTTCTCCTCTCCTTCTCTACCTCCTCCTCTCCTTCTATACCTCCTCCTCTCCCTCTCTACCTCCTCCTCTCCTTCTATACCTCCTCCTTTCCCTCTCTACCCCCTCCTCTCCTTCCCTGCCTCCTCCTCTCCTTCTCTGCCTCCTCCTCTCCTTCCCTACCTCCTCCTCTGCTCTGTCTAATGGAGGCAGCTGATTGGTTGAATTCTCTGACTCGTCACACACACACACACGCACGCACACACACACACATACACACATGACAAACACCAAGTGTTAGGATGTTTGACTGATCAATCACATGATGGCAAACGGAGGCGTTTCCACGGTGACAGGAACTAGAAACTAATTTCCCATTCATTTTCCCATTAATCAGATTTAATTGAGGATTGATGGATTATAATTAGTTTTTTTTTAAGGAGTTTATTTTTTGGTCCACCGGGATTTTAAGGGAGAAAAATGAACCAATTGCATTAAAGAGGGTTAATCTCTGTCAGTCCTCTGGGCTGAAACTCTTTTGAAGTCAAATATTTTTATACGATGGATTAATCTGAAGTCTGTAAACCGATCTGAAACCTGAACCTGATGTCATGTTCAAAGACTGGAGACCTGAACAAACCCAAATACAGAGAAAACAGTTCTCTAAGCCCGACTTGGTTACTTTGGCTAACCTGCCGATCTCTCATTCTGGGGTGTGAAACACAGTGAAAACACAGTAGCTTGTGGAACAGTGAGTCAGCTACATCAGTCGGCTGGAGATGAAAATGTCTCTGACTCTTCAGTAGATAAACATGTAGTAACAGACTCACTGCAGCTATGAGCAGATACAAGAACATGTTGAAGACAACATGCAGTCGGGGGGGTATCAGAAAGCCTGAAGTCGGACAGCTCGCAGTTGGCGACACTGTGGAATAATGATGAAAAATTATAACGGAAGTATGTTTTTTTCAGCTTCATTCAACTTTATTCAACAAAAAATATACATATTACATCAGGCACAAACAAGTACACAATACAGGAGCACTGATAACAAAAAATAGTATATAAATATTAAGAAATAAGGGTTGAAAACAAAATAAATCAATGAAATCTTTAGATAAATAAGGATAGACAGTAGAAAAGAACAATGAATCAGACTTTCTGTAATATTCTGCTTTCACGGTTTGTAAGAGCAGTGAGTAACATGAGAATTTACATCAGACCAAAACTTTATTTTACACTGAAAGAATAAACGGAAAGATGTTTCATCGGCATGTTATCAACACCCACATGTCCGGAGGTTACAGATGTGACATTATGAAATGAACCTCTTTGACTTTGTTAGGAATACAACATTTATCAGGTAAAAGAGCCACCGAGAGCATCCAGAGCAAGTCGGACAAATTCACTACCCATCATGCAATTCACTCAGCAAGATGGCGTCGGCCTGGATCATCTCAAACAAGCCTAATATTACAGCTGTTTCATTAACTGTTAATACAGCAGTGTTAATAATAAACAGTTATTACAGCTTTATATACTGATCGTACGTGATCTTTTGTTGACAACATCAGCTCCGTCTGTCCAGTTTGTTGTTGTTAAATTTAAAGATTAAAATATTTCATGTTTCTGGTTCTCATGGAACCAAAGGATCAATCAGTTTCTAACTTTTACTGAAAAAACAACGTTCTTTAATCTCTCCTCTCTTCCTGTTTCCTGTTGTTTAAACATCTGCAAGTGGACAGGACAGGAGGAACTGAAAGGAAAGGAAGTAGATAAGGGAAGGAAAGAAGGACATATGGACAGGAAGGAGGGAGGGAAAGTATGCACAAGATGGAGGAAGGAAAGAAGGACATATAGGAAGGAAAAGGGGAAGTAAGAAAGTCACGTAGGAGGTATGGACAAGATTAAAGGAAGGATGGAGGGACAGAGGGAAGGAAAGAAGGACGAAGGACATGAAAAGGGACTAAGAAAATGAAAGCTGGGAGTGAAGGCAGGATGGCGAACACAGCCAACACCAAGTAGGAGGGAAGGAAAGGAGGGAGGGAGGTACCTGTACAGTAAATGGATGCAGGTGAGTATATGAATGTAATGTGCAGTAATGTGTGTACTGTGTAGTATAAATACACAGTAATCAGTGATGAATCAGTACTCAAGCTGTACTTTGTGTACTTCAGTAACAAACAGCAGTAAATCACAAAAATAAAAGCCTCTGTGATGACATCATCGTCTCTCAAAGCTCCGCCCACTCCTGAACGCACCACCTGCCCGTCAACACCACCTGATGATGGTGATTGGTTGAGCCGCAAGGTGAAGTCATCCCTCCGTCATTGATGTGCTGATGCGGGTGTGATGTCGCTGTGATGTCACGGGGTGGTGTCAGACCTCCATGCTGTCCGGTTTGGGCGTCCTGGAGATCCACAGGTTTGATTGGTTGATGGCGGTCTTGGTGCGGGGAGCACTGCGGGGAGAGATCGTCATCATCAGTGTTACCATGGTTACACAGACCTCTTATTAACAGATGATTTATTATTAGTTTATCTTAAAATCACAGATTTATTCATCATAAAGTCCTGAACTGAAAGCCTCGGTCCGGTTGTTTAGTCTGCACTAGAGTTCTGCACAGGCCTAAAACCGAGACCTGAACCAACCCCAGCTCAACACGGTCCAGCTGAACTTCAGTTCAAACAGGTGTAATCCAGTGCGTTGTACAGAACATTGTGCAGAACGTTGTGCAGAACGCTGTGGAGAACGTTGTGCAGAACATTCAGGCTGTTGTTTATTTCATCCATCACTGACTGTTAGCCCGCCAGGCTAATGCAACACGTTGGCTACACTGTCTCTCTTCCTGTTTCCCAGCATGCATTGTGTTTGTACTTACAATTACAATCCCCACCCCCGTGTATCTGTGAAAATACATAAATGAACTAAACTAATAAAGTAAGTTGACATACGAACACGCTGCAGGTTCACTGAACATAAAGAAAATGTCGGGAAGGAAAAAGCACCAGATTCAGCAGATTGTCTGCTGGAAGAAACACCTCAACTCATGCCAGGTATTGACTCACACACACACACACACAGGGCACTGAGCCAGGTGCTGCTGTAAATCAGTTCTTGTTAACAAGACATCTGAGTGTTTGACCCGTCATAATCACTGAGTAAGCACTGCACACACACACAGCTCAGCAGTAACAATAGTCACAGTGTAAGCAGATTTACCACCAGGAGCAGAGGCTGCTGGGATTTGTAGTTTCTGTGGTTCAGTCTTACCTTCTACTGAGCATCTGAAAACAACATGTCCCAGAAGCCACCAGGATGAGCAGCAGCAGGGGGATTGTGGGGATGATAATGTACACCAGTAACATGCCTGAAGAGACACAGAGAGGTCAGAGGTCAGTCAGAGGCCAGTCAGAGGTCAGTCAGAGAGGCCAATCAGAGGCCAGTCAGAGGTCCGTCAAGGCCAGTCAGAGGCCAATCAGATGTCTGTCAGAGAGGCCAATCAGATGTCCGTCAGAGAGGCCAATCAGAGGCCAGTCAGAGGTCCGTCAAGGCCAGTCAGAGGTCCGTCAAGGCCAGTCAGAGGTCCATCAGAGGTCCGTCAAGGCCAGTCAGAGGCCAATCAGAGGTCAGTCAGAGAGGCCAATCAGATGTCCGTCAGAGAGGCCAATCAGAGGCCAGTCAGAGGTCCGTCAAGGCCAGTCAGAGGTCCATCAGAGGTCCGTCAAGGCCAGTCAGAGGCCAATCAGAGGTCAGTCAGAGAGGCCAATCAGAGGCCAATCAGATGTCCGTCAGAGAGGCCAATCAGAGGTCAGTCAGAGGTCCGTCAGAGGCCAGTCAGAGGTCTGTCAGAGGCCAATCAGGGGTCCGTCAGAGGTCCGTCAGAGGCCAGTCAGAGGTCAGTCAGAGGTCCGTCAGAGGCCAATCAGAGGTCCATCAGAGGTCCGTCAGAGGTCAGTCAGAGGTCTGTCAGAGGCCAGTCAGAGGCCAGTCAGAGGTCCGTCAGAGGCCAGTCAGAGGTCAGTCAGAGGTCCGTCAGAGGCCAATCAGAGGTCCATCAGAGGCCAGTCAGAGGTCAGTCAGAGGTCCGTCAGAGGCCAATCAGAGGTCCATCAGAGGTCAGTCAGAGGCCAGTTTGTACCTGAAGCTCCAGCCATGGTGACCTGAGGGGGAACCTCCTCACTGCCTGCAGACTGTTCTTCTGAGGACACACACACACACACACACACACTTTGACCTACAGGAAACGTCAGAGGATCGTGTGTGTTATTCTGTAGCAGCCAGGTGATGTAATGAAGGTAAACACAGTCACTCCTCCAATCAGAGGCTGCAGATTTATCAACATGTGTCGTGCTGCCTTCAGGTGTCTGCAGGGATTTAATGAACTGAAGGAGGAATAAAGCAACAGATACTGTCAGATTCATTTACTGCGATATTTACTATGATGTATGAAAAGTAGCCACACCACAAAGGACTTTCCTGCTCACCTGTGCCCCGCCCTCTAGGTGTGTCACCCTGTTCCTTCACAAGATGGCTCTCTGAACGAAAGGCAGAAAGAACTGATGGTACCCGGTTTGTTTAGCAGAGAGTGGAGCTGATTGGCTGATGGTACCTGGTTTGTTTAACAGAGAGTGGAGCTGATTGGCTGATGGTACCTGGTTCATATTTGCAGATGAAGTTGTGTTTCATGTTGCAGCGGTCGTCGTTCCATTGGTAGAGATAAGCCCCGCCCAGACCAGGAAGTGCAGTTGGCTGATGGTACATCACAACGCAGGCTTCTCCTCCGCAGGACGGCTCATCAAAATACCAGTTCCTAAAACAACATCATCATCATCATCACTAGTAACTGGTTGTTTGCCAAGCTCCGCCTCCCTTAGTTACTGTTGCTATGCAGTATACAATGGCATGGCAGAGGTTGTCGTGTCTGGGCTCCATGTCTCCCCTGATCTTATAAAGAGTCCGGTCTAGACGTGCTCTACATGTAAAGTGTCATGAGATAACGGTAGTTATTTGACGCTGTATAAATAAAACTGATCGATCCTCAGTCGTTGGAAACCTTCCATCCTTCGACAGCAGACTCAAAGACGTTGGTTTTCCTAATGAAGTAGAAGAGAAGAGTTTCCCTCAGAGAGCCTCGGAGGTTATTTCTCTTCACCTTGATGATGACTAGGTTTGTTCAGTTCTGTACATGTGGCTTCAAACTTTCTCCAAACTACGTCGACCAATAAATAACCCTCTGTCGACACATGTAGCTCTGGGGACACGACCCACCTGATGCAGACTAACTTGACACTCACCTGAAG